>NC_135174.1:357174-477174 GCF_041146795.1 Maylandia zebra | reverse complement strand
AGACAGGAACCTGCAGTCTCCTGGCTGACATCCTATTCATCGCTCCACATGTGGACTTCATGGTTACTCTTGCTCCCACCCAGCCGTGATCAGTGAACCAGTGCAATCATGCCAAAGGATGCCCTGTGCACCTCTGAGTCACCAGCAGCTTCCACAGCAGCAGTATTTGAGAGGAACAGATACAGTGTGTACACACATATGTACACACAGGTTCATGATGTAATATCCTGTGCTGAGCAGGTCCCTGCAAGTCTCTTATCACAGCCAGTTCTCCACTTCACACAGCCTGAGGTGAACGATCTGCATCCTGCTCCTCCAGCTAAATAATCTCACCCCGCACCTTCCCCTCCTGAGGAGTTGGACGGCCACACGATCCCTGCTAATGAGGCCAGCCGTGGGCTTTCAGCAGAGCCACCTTCCATCACAGTAACAACAAACAAACTCCCAGTCTGCTCTACAGTCTGTGTTCTGATGCACAGTACTGACGTGTTGTTTGAGGGCTGGCACGAGGAGTAACGATAAGATTCAAACACGGCCGCGTCTCACTTTCTTCACTCTGTTTTTCTCTGTCTCTTTACCTATCATCCCACCCCCGCAGTAAAGGGTCAGGGGATTTCGTGGGTGGCATCTATAAATAGATAATCATCTCCCTCGGCAACATCGACTTACAAACACCAGGCAGGATTGTGTGTGCCCCCGCACAAACACACGAACAGGTTCTCTCTCCCCTGGATTAGTAAATAGGAAAATAACAGAGGGATACGTATAGGCAGGGGGTTTGCAGTGTAACTGCCAGCAGCACTACAGACATACACAACTAAATAATGAAGCCCCATTTATTATTACTGCACATGGAACAAGCTGAGAGCTGTTTGAAGTGCTCTGGCTTCCCCTTCATCTTCCCTCCCTGTGATTCCATCCATCTCCATCTCTTAGTCACTCTCTCTCGCCTCTTGTTCTGTCGTCTTCCTTCTTTTCAGCATCTTTTGGATGAGCTTATGTGTGCGGAGAACAGCCTGCTTCTTTAAGAAGTGCACATGCTTAGAGACGGACCAAAGTGTCCTGAGATAACTTCTTTCAGCCATGCAGGGAAACTGGGTCAGTGCTGGAGATAAAGTAGGAGTAGCAGCCAGGGAACGAGCCGAAACACAGTTACGCACAAAAATAAAAGCAAATGATATAATGGCAACATTGTCTACACTAGACAGACATGCACTCACCAGCCATTTTATTAGGTATACCCGTTTAACAGAACAAATATCAAATCAGCCAATCGCAGCTCGGAGCATTTAGGCATGTAGACGCAGTCACGACAACCTGCTGAAGTTGAAAGCGAGCATCAGAATGTGAGGAGGGACTTTGCATGTTGCTGAGGAGTATTTCAGAAAGTACTGATCTGCCGTTCTCTCACACCTCATAGAGAATGTGTGAACGGCTGTGTCGTGGCTCAAGAGTTGGGAGTTCGTCTTGTAATCGGAAGGTTGCCGGTTCGAGCCCCGGCTTGGACAGTCTCGGTCGTTGTGTCCTTGGGCAAGACGCTTCACCCGTTGCCTACTGGTGGTGGTCAGAGGGCCCGGTGGCGCCAGTGTCCGGCAGCCTCGCCTCTGTCAGTGCGCCCCAGGGTGGCTGTGGCTACAATGTAGCTGCCATCACCAGTGTGTGAATGTGTGTGTGACTGGTTGGATGACAGGTTGTGTAAAGCGCTTTGGGGTCCTTAGGGACTAGTAAAGCGCTATATAAATACAGGCCATTACCATTTACTTTGTTGATGCCATCGCTGGGCTGAAGCCATCAATAAAACAGAATTATTAAAAGTTTAGAAATGAGACAAAAGACAGCCGCTCACCTGTCTGTGTGAACACTGCCGTGCTGTGAGACAGGAGTGCTAACCACAGCACCGCTGTGCCTCCTTACCTTCAGGAGCTTGGAGATGGGTTTGGTCCTACCCACGAGAACTGGGACCGTAATAATAAAACTAATGTTGGCAGGCTTCACGGCTGTGTTGATCCCATCATGAACTGATCTCCAGCTCCTCCTGCCAAGAAAATCCTGCTTTCAGGCATGTCTCTGTCAAAACCACTGCAGTGGGAAATTATTCTACTGCCCAAAGACCAAGTAATGATATTTTGGTGAGGGGCTGGCTGAATTCCACAATTTTTCAAAGACTAGATCTTTATCCAGGATTTTCCACATGAAGGTCCCGTAAACAGAGTTTGGAAGTATATTTGCAGCACTCACTACTATTACAGTATTAAGGTTTACTGTTCATTTAACCCTTTCATGCACAGTGGTCATTGCAGCTATTCAAAGGTTCTTGTATTTGTGTCAGTGTTGATGGTATACTGGCACAGAAACCACTACACACTGATGTGTCCCTTCATACCTAATTTATAAGACAAAACATATGTTGTCCAACTAAGTGGACATTTAAAAAATGAAGTTCAAAAATCTTTTTTTCATGTCTAAAGACACCTGTCGGATTTAGGTTGTCATAATTCAATTCAATTCATTTCAATAAAACTTTATTGATCCCAAAGGTTGGCCCCGAACAAAACTGGGTATGAAAGGCTTAAAGAACTTGCTCCCAGTCAGTACATTAGGATGTCTTGTTTCTTCAGGTTTGATTGGTCCACTGACTGAGATGAAACATGAACTGTGCCTTAATCTACACTAACTAGCAGAAAAAGCTGTGATTGTTGTGACTGGCTGTCGTTTTCTTTCTTTCCTCATCCCCTTCTTTCTCCTCAGCCTTCCTCTCAGTTTGAGCACTTTTCCTCTTCAGTGTTCATCACTTCAAGCTCATATTTTTATTCTTTGTTTTTTTGTTTTGAGTCCTGTGCAGCTTTTTGGCCAGTGAATGAGAGCATCCCCCGAGCTCCTAACAGACGCTCACACACTGCTCTGTCCATGTGAATTTTTAAAACATCCCTCTCTTGCCAAACTTCATTTACTCCCAGAAGAGGCAGCAGATAAAAATAGCTCATTTTGAAGGATCGTCCTCGGTGCTGCTGGCTACTCACGCTGAAACTCGTTTATTTACTGGAAACAAGACAGTAGAGGCTGGGATTTAATCAAAGCCACAAAAAACAAGTCAAAAAGCCAAGTATGGACTAACTGCACCCAGGGGACAACATGTCCACCGTGAGGTTGTTTAGAATATGTTGTCACACAGTGACGTTGAACACCCGCTCACTTCACCTCACGTCTGGCTCCTGCTTCATCACATCGCTCGTGCATCACAGCTAGAACGAAGTCTCAGATCTTCTCTCCCAGCGACTACAACAGAAGGCAATGATGCTTCAGGGTTTACAACAACACAGGCTTCACTGTGTCTCACTTGTCAACGTGATGTGAGAGTTTTAATTCACTTTGCTTTGAGTGGCTTTGGAAACTCTCAAAAGTTACCAAAGTTACAGTGTGGGCCCATGTTCCCCTGGAGCAGGCACACATAACACCTGAGGTGTCAAAAGGAGAGGAAAAGACTCCATCCTCTCCACGAGTCATTTTAATTAACAGCCCTATTTTAATTAAACATTGATTAGCTGCTAATTAGCACCTGATAGCTCCCAGATGTAAGTGCCACCTTGTACAGGGAGGGGGGCAGCATGAACGTGGCACAGTTTACCCTGGGGCTGAGTGTTGTGTGATTATTTTTTTGATTATAAATGATGCCTTCTCATCCCATTTGTCCTAACTGACGTCACACTGATAGCTCCTGGATGACAGAAGTGTGGAAGATTGAGTGTTTGTGCGCCTTCTCATTGAATTTAGCCAAAGCTCTGCTGCTGCAAAGCAACAAATACATTTTTACAGGGGGAGAGCTGCTAGCTGGTAAATGAAGCCAGGCACTGACAATGAAAGAGCTGCTTTGTCGGGAAGAAAATGTGCTTCTGTGAAACCTCTGTGATCAGTGATTATCAATATCACTTATTGATTCTCACTGGCGCCGCTTTGAGAGGCACTGCCATCGCATAACATGTCAAAGAAACTATATTCATGCAAATGAACTGCTGTGCCGTCAAATGTTGGAGGCGTTTCCTCTCTTTGTTGGGATCAGTGTCGTTACTCAAAAAAGTAGTTATACAGACGACACCAATGTGAGCTTTGTCTTGGGTCTGAACACAACGCAAACACTTCAAAGCCATCACCACAGAAACATGAACAGGTGGAGCTGGAGGCTGCAGCCTGGCTGCTCATCATGTGCTACCTGCTGCACTTCAGCTTTATCATCACCAGAGTCGGCAAGAGTGCAGAAGTACAAATACTACTGTTAGAAAACACTCCAGTAAAAGCTGAAGTGCTAATTCAACTTCTTTACTCGAGTATAAGCCAAAAAGTACTGGCTCAGAAATGTACTCAGAGTAAAAAAGTAAAAGTAGCTCTTTGATTCTATTTTTGTCAAAGCTAACTGAACTTAACACAACAATAAAATAACATCAGTAGATGGAAATATTAATGTAAGTATATATACACTGTAGAGGGTGATGTGTGTGCAGTCAGGGGTTAAAGTGGAGTCAGCAGGTGTTTATCTGTCAGGCTAATATCTCATCGTTAGCATCACATAGTTGTGTTTTGTCCTGTGTTGCACATTGTGTAGAGAAGTGTTGGAGTTGGACTGTTAGACAATGAGCAGACTGACAGGCAAGTGGATGAATAACTCCAACAAACTGAGCTACTGGGGCCGGGCTCTCTACAAGAACTGCTGCTTGATTCCCTCAGTTTGGCCTAAAGGCTGAATGATTTTAACAGATCTGAAAAATGGTGATTGCATGAAGCACATGTTCATCACAGAATTAATTTCCTTTAATAAGTGGAATGTAAAACACAAAAATTAAAGTGTAAAAAGGAGAACACGGTCTCGGTATCATTCACCCCACATGAAAACTCTCTGCATTAACACATAGCAATGCACAAACACACCGTGGTGATTTCCATCCATGCTCTGTATAAATCATATACATGCAAATAAAGGCACGGAGGGCCACACCATGAATAATGAACACTGTACATGCCTCCGTTTAGTTCTGTGTCTGTGTTTCCCACATCGCACAGCCTGCAGCATCACTGCCAACATCACTACTTACATGTATCACCATGATATTCACCCATGGATCAGCTCTCACTGCTACACCCCCTTGTTCTCATTTCTCATTTGATTTGATTTGATTTCTATTTATACAGTATAATGTGCATAGCTCACCCACTTGCTGCACATAATGCCCTCCTTGTATATACTCATTCACTGTATATAAAGTTCTGTCTGTCTCTTTTTTCTTTGCACAGTCGAGAAGCGTATCAGGTCACGTTTCACTGTGTGTTCCCTACCTGTATAACCATGCACGTGACAAATAACGAATCTTGAATCTTGAATCTTTCTGCATGTGTGTGCATGTTGATCTGTGAGGACCAGTTTGCATTACACTGATAACTGATTTGATTAAATTAATAAGCATATTAACGCTTTATAGTGCAGAGTTAAATCTAACATCACACCTGTTAAAAGAAACTTTATTAAAATATAAAGAAGGACTACGGCCTGCCACACACACATACAAAATGCACAGTCAGAGGTATGGATAAGTGCTGGTATTAGTCTAAACGTAAAATCAGGTCATCGTCACAGAGCTACAGTAAAGAGACGTCACCCAGTCCCTGCAGTCGCCTACGTCACTTCCAGTATTACTGGTCAAAGGAATTACCAATTCAGGTCTTCCATGTCCATGCCAGTATCTCCACCAATCAACAAGAGGAACCAGTTTGACACAAGCTTTTTTCATACTGTTTACAACCTACCTCCCCTTTACAGGCACGAATCCAGTCCGACGCTCCACACAGCTGTCTGCATGAAGCATTCAGACAGAGACGCTGTCAGAGTTAGTCCAGCGTTACTCATCAGGCTGAGCCCGTCGTCCTATTATGATCATTAAATATAGTAAAAAACACCATTATTAAGAAACGTGACATGTAATATGTTTGTCTTACACAAAGGCAGGAAGTAACATAAGTATATATAAGTATAAATACTTTGTTTCTGTACGTAAGTAGAATTTTTTGTCATGGTCCTGGGTCGTTTACCCAGCGTTTTGTGTTTTGTGATTATTTCCCTCTGTTCTAGTTATTCTGTGTCCTCCCCCCTCTGTTCGGGTTCTAGATTTCCTGTTTTGTTCTGAAAGTCTGTGTCTGTTGTCATTGTGTTCAGCTTGTGTCCTCCAGTCATCATGTGTATTCAGATCAGCTGTTCTTCCCTCCTGTGTGCGATTACCCGATTACCTTGTGTGTGTGTGTATATATAGTGGGTGTCGGTCTGTGTTCATTGTCGGCTCGTCTGTGTTTCTTGGTATCCTGGTCCTTGGTCTGCGTCTCTCTGCTCCGCTCTCCGTTTTGTAAGATTTCAGGTTTGCTCTTTAGTTTCTCCCAGTTTAGGTTTGTCATTACTCATGCTTCATTGCCTGTTTTTGCCACTGCCACCGTGTAAATAAACTTCACTCGTATCATCAGTTTGCTGCATTTTGGGTCCTCCTTTTCCTCCACTCCACACGGCTCACTCCGCCAGCCGTGACAGTACGAGCCGACCAAACATGGACCCAGCGGCATCCGCACCTCCCGAGGAGCTTCGGGAGGAACTAATTGACTCTGTTTCCAGGTTGGTTAACCTATGGCTCGAGCATGAGGGGGAAGAGTGTCTCCGCGCTGTAGAAGCCAGGCTACAGCAGCTCATCTCTGCTCACTCCTGGCTGCTGGACTCTCTTCACCCGCTCGCACAGGACTTCATACTCAACGAACTGCACCTTCACCCACCAGCCGCTACCGCTTCCCAACTCAGCCCGGCGGCAAAGATTTTGCCCGGCCCGCCGGAGGTTTTGCCCGGCCCGCCGGAGGTTTTGCCCGGGAGGAAGCGACGATCGCGCCGTCGGCGCATCACCCCACAGCCGAAGACTAGGACTTTGGAACTGCCAGCTGTGGTGAGTGAAAAGGACCCTTTCTCTGTTTTGGACTGTGTGTCTGTTTATTCCGGGGCTGTGTTTTTTGAGTCGGCTGCCCTGCCGGTAGCTCAGTTAGCTGCCCAGCAGCCACTAGCTCAGTTAGCCACTCAACCGTCACCCCCATTACAGTCACAGCCAGACCTATTAGACACTTGGTTACAATCCATAGCTCAGTCAATAGCTCAGTTGACAAGAGACTCATCCGCCTTATTATCACCTATTCAGCCATCGTTGTCACCAACTCCTCCTGCACAACAAGTTAAGTCCATCCAACCCGGAAAGAACTATTTTTCACCTGTTCATGTCAAGCAGAGAGACACACCACATAATATTGTAATCAGTCCTCAAAAGCTGGCCAGCCCAGAGACTGTGACACACTCCAGGGCCTCCCCAGAGGCTGGGTCCCAGCCCCCGGCCGACTCTGGACCCCTGGAGATTAAGAAGCCAGCTGAGGACTGTATCCGGCTGTCGCTGCCCGAGCTGGGTCAATGCTCTGTGCAGCTGCAGTCTGCCTTGTGTTTGCCAGAGGCCCGTGTGCCTGCTGGTTCTGACCCGTACCTGCCAGAGGCCCGTGCGCCTGCTGGTTCTGAACTGTGCCTGCCAGAGGCCCGTGCGCCTACTGGTTCTGACCTGTGTGTTCCAGGGGCCCCGGTGCCCACTGGTCCAGAGACTGTTTTCGCTGGGGGGCCCGAGGAGCCCGTCCGGCCTCCTGCTTCGCCTGCTGGGGGGCCCGAGGAGCCCGTCCAGCCTCCTGCCTCGTCAGCTGGGGGGCCCGAGGAGCCCGCCCAGCTTCCTGTCTCGCCAGCTGGATGGCCCGAGGAGCCCGTCCAGCCTCAAGACTCATCGGCTGGAGGTTCAGGAGAACCTAGCCAGCCTCCTGTCTCGTCAGCTGGGGGGCCCGAGGAGCCCGTCCAGCCTCAAGACTCGTCAGCTGGGGGGCCCGAGGAGCCCGTCCAGCCTCAAGACTCGTCAGCTGGAGGTTCAGGAGAACCTAGCCAGCCTCCTGCCTCGTCAGCTGGAGGGCCCGAGGAGCCCGTCCAGCTGCCAACTGCAGCCTCATCATCCTCGCCAGCTGCAGCTTCATCCACGCCACGGGCAGCAGCAGCTTCTTCCACGCCTGCAGCGCTACAGTCTCCTGCTTCCACGCCGTCGCCTGCTGCAGCCTCATCATCCTCGCCAGCTGCAGCCTCCGAGCCTTCATCCTCGCCCGGTGCAGCATCGTCATCTGCCTCGCCTGGCCCGGCTGCAGCATCGTCATCTGCCTCGCCTGGCCCGGCTGCAGCCTCGTCATCTGCCTCGCCTGGCCCGGCTGCAGCCTCGTCATCTGCCTCGCCTGGTCCGGCCTCTGCTTCAGCCTCGTCATCTGCCTCGCCTGGTCCGGCCTCTGCTTCAGCCTCGTCTGGTCCGGCCTCCGCTTCTGCTTCAGCCTCGTCTGGTCCGGCCTCCGCTTCAGCTTCAGCCGCGCCTGGTCCGGCCTCTGCTTCAGCCTCGCCTGGTCCGGCCTCTGCTTCAGCCTCGCCTGGTCCGGCCTCCGCTTCAGCTTCAGCCGCGCCTGGTCCGGCCTCCGCTTCAGCTTCAGCCGCACCTGGTCCAGCCTCCGCTTCAGCTTCAGCCACGCCTGGACCAGCCGCTGCTTCGGTCTCGTCTGGTGCTGCGACGGCCACGCCACCTTCGGGTCCCGAACTGCCGCCTCGACATCGGCGGTCATCTACCAGGCTGCTGGTGGACATTTTTAGTTATCTGTGCTTGACTTGAGTATTTCTTTTTCTGACAACATTTTACTTTTACTGTGCAATTTAAACATCCAACAATGATGCATAAAAGACAGTCCTGTTGGTTTATCTATCACATAAAAAAGGATGAAGACGGCAAAAACATAATTGATGCATATTCTACAGCACTGCACAGAACAGCATTTACAGAGTAGATGTCCATAAGGTCCACAGTATTTCAGAGGAGCAAAAGAGAGGCGAGCAAAAAGGAAGCAACATGTTTTAAAAGTGGAGGTAATTTTAAATGTAATATTTCTATCAGCTCAGCAAATGTCAGCAAAAATCAACCACACAAATAGTTTCTATGCAGCCTGTCACACACTGTGTGTACTGGCTCAGTATGGCAGCTGTATGCAATCACAGATAAAGACTGCACCGGGGGACTGGATACACTGGACATTTAACGCTCACATGTAATGTCATGATTCTTTTTAAATCACACATTGGATCTGTGTAACGTGAAGTTATATTTGTCATATTGTGAAACAAACTGAGGTGTCTGATTATTCACAGTAAGGCTGATGATGCTTACAATCATTCTGTCATGGTCCTGGGCCATGTTGGCCCAGTGTTCTTAGTTTCCTTGTATGTTTGTATTTTGTTCCTTGCTTAGGCCATGTTTTCTGAGTTGCCCTGTTGTGTTGTTCCCTAAGTGTTTTCCCTTCATGGCTTTTACCCCCTGTGTGCCCCTCTGTGTATCTGTGAGCCCTCGTCTCTCCTTATGTTTTATTCCATGCTTCCCCTGCCCATTATGTCTAAGTTCTCCCCGTGCTCTCTCTTCCCCCTGTGTGCCCTCTATGTATTTATGAGCCCTCGTCTCCCTTTGTGGTTGTTTCATGTTTCCCCAGCCCGTTATGTCTGTGTTTTCCCCGTGCTCTCTCTCCTCCTGTCTGAACCTCTGTGCACTTCCTGTTTACCTTGTGACTCTCACGCCCGTACATGTCATGTTCAGTTCACCCCGCCCTGTCTCGTTATGATTATCAGTGTCACCTGTGTTCCCCGTGTGTTCCCACTTTCCTCGTTAACCCTCTGTGTATTTCTGTCTGCGTCTCCCTCTGTTCAGCGTGACGTCGTCCCTCATGCTGTGTGTGATTCCCCCGTGTTTCCTGGTGAGCTTTATGTTAGTTTTTCCCAGTCTAGTTTTGTATCGCCTATCATCTTCTGTTACGCAATAAAGCTGCCTTTTGAGTTTATTCCCTCGTGCCTGTGAGTCCTGCATTTTGGGTCCTACTCCTGCCTGCCGCACAGCGATTCGTGACACATTCACTTTATAAACAGGGTGCTGTCAGTGTAGGGGATGGAAATCAGCCAAGATAACTTGTGAAATATTGTTGAATTCAGTCATGCAAATCAACAAAGAGCAGTGAAACTTAAAGTGGCTGGTCAGCTGATCACAGCCTGCACACACAAACATCTGCTGGAGCTCACTAAGAGGTGTGATATTTCCCCACTCTGAGCCACTACAGCCGAGCTTGTGGGTTTTCCCACATGCAGAAACCTGCTTTAACCCCTGACTGTACCTGGCTGTCAGTTTGGGTGTGGAGGCAAACTAAATTAAAAGCTTGTAATCTAGTGTATTAATATGATTTTATTATTACATTAATATAGTACTCAGCACAAATATAATAATGACGTGTACCGTTTCCTGAAAGCTTTCTACATCATCAACACTTGTGTTGCATATGCACCTGTCAGTAAAATGTGTATTTCCTCGTAGCTGGAACGTGTAGCAGTAAGACTACACACCTTTAGAGCGGGAATCTCAAGCTCAGTTCCCACCCAGTATCCGGTAAGGGTCCTGGCTAGACCCCCCATACTAAAAACCAAGCCCTGGGGTGGCGCAACTACATCTGCAGTCTGTCCACAGCTCGGACACAAGCATTTCACTACATGTTGTACCCTGTGTGATTGTGTATATGGCAAATAAAGGTTGTTTGTTGTTTGTCTCCTACGACTTTATGCCGATGAAATGAAAGAGAATCCAGGCTCATCAAGACCACCACTCCCACTATTCTTGTGAAGTTTGTATTATTGTAGGATCTTTACAATATAAAGCACCTTGAGGCACAAAATAGTCAGTGTGTGTGTGTGTGTGTGTGTGTGTGTGTGTGTGTGTGTGTGTGTGTGTGTGTGTGTGTGACGGAGTGACCCGTCTCAAGGCAGAGTCCGCTGAGTATGGCACCGCCACCATTAGATCGCCACCATTAGTTCGATTTGGCACCAGGGGCGGCGTATCTTCCTGTCGACCGAGTAGAGGAATAAAAGGGGTGAGGAGCAAGTTGTGAGCCGCATCGGGGGTGGCTAGATTTTGGTTCCCACTTACTTGTTAAGGGCGTCGGTCGGGGAGACGTGCGGGGGATCGCCAATCGTGCAGGGTGACGCAAGCCGATGGTATGGGGGCGTGGGGTTTAAATAATGAGTTCACGTGTGTCTGGACCGTCATGAGAATGGCCTCATTACGTGGGCCGTTAATGTGTATATGAAGTCGGGTAGACTTCCGGGAAATAGTTGAGAGCCTGTATCAATGTATATGTTTTGTGAGTGTAGAATGAAAAAGAAATTCTGGGGGAGGGAGACGGGGATTAAAGTTAGAATAAAGAATTGGTGGTGACGCCAAGGGGGAGGGGTTACGGGATATAAGAGACGGCGAGCCGGATATGAAGGGGAGTGTGTTGTAACATACAGGCTGTGTAGCGCGGATCTCAGTTTTATGTCTTTGTAACCATCTTTTTATGCACTGGGGAGGCCGTTTCAAATAAAGTATCCACACTAATACCTTACCGACTACGCCTGTGTTTGTCCGGGAGAGGTCTGGAAGGGGACCCCGTGACATATGGTGTCAGAAGTGGGATGGCTAGTCGGAAGAAGAAATCGCGTCTCCCCGCTAAGCGCACAGGGCTGCGGTCCCAGCAGCCTGAGGTTCTGACGGAGCGGACAGTAGAGGAGGAGGCGTGGGAAACGGTGCCGGCGTCGTCGTCGTCAGCGGAGGAGGAGGTGGTTTCCATCCGGGGTGGCCCCGAGGTGGCCACGGGGTCGACCGCGGCATGGGACCCTAATGGGGAGCTGCTTCAGATGATGAGGGACTTCCTGGCGGGACAGCAAAGGAGAGAGGTGGATTTCCTGGCTGAACTCAGGGGGCTGAGGACCGTTCCCTCTCCTAATGCGCTGTTGCCTGCGGATTCAGCTAGTCAGCAAAGCTCAGGGCAAGTGTTAGCGGGAGCTAGCACTACGGCCGCTACGGCTACACCTAGCACGGTAACAGCGAGTAGCCCCAGGATGGTGCTGCCTACCCCGGCCCGGCAGCGAGAATACCGGCCGTCGTTACTGGAGGAACCGGCTCGCCAGTCCCTGGCAACGACAAGTAGCCTCGACCAGACGGGCGGAGAGTGGAGGCGATCGGAGGGGCCAAAGATTCCACCGTACCAGATGGGGGAAGATATTGAGAACTATTTGTTGCGCTTTGAGCGGGTGGCCAGAACCTGGAGATGGCCGGAGAATGAATGGGCCTGTCGGCTAGTTCCGTTGCTAGCGGGGAAGGCGTTGGAGGCCTATACCGCAATGGATGAAGAAAGAGCCCACTGTTATGAGGATTTAAAAGCTGCCTTGTTAGTTAAATTTGACATTTCCCCGGAGACGTATCGGCAGCGGTTTCGCTCTAATATTATTCCACCTGGGGAGAGCCCCACCGAGACTTACTACCGGCTGAAAGGACTGTACCGGCGCTGGCTGCGACCAGAGCAGCATACGAAGGACGAGATGGGAGAAGCGATTATTTTGGAGCAGCTAATTCGAGTTCTTCCAGGGGAGGTGAGGACCTGGGTGAGGGAGCATGAGCCCGCGGACGGACTGGCCGCAGCCAAGTTGGTGACGCAGTATTTCAATGCGCGGAGAGGAGCGGCCCCGGTCCGCTCAGCTGGGACGCCACAGCGATCGTCCCCGCAATCAGCGGGTCTGCCGAAGCGGGAGAGTAACCCCGAGCCATCCGGGGCCCCCAAGGTATCCACTCTACGAGGAGCGGGTAAGGACTTTCTTTGTTATTACTGCCAGCAGCCAGGCCATAAAGCCTCGGTGTGCCCCATCCGGAAGGCCAAAGTCACTGGGGCCTGCTATGCACCTCGGCTGGAGGCGGAACCAACAAAGGTCCAGCCAGCTGAGGGGCAACGCTATAAAACTGTAATGGTAAATGGGCAGCGGGTTACTGCTTTGCTGGACACTGGTAGTTTTATGTCATTAATTAAGCAAAGCTTGGTACCAGTGAACTGTGTGGACTATAGTCGACAAGAAGAAGTGTTATGTGTGCATGGTGACAAACATCCCTACCCAAAGGTGGAAATAACAGTGACTATTAATGACCAGCCATATTTATTGTCTGTTGGGGTGGTACAGAATTTGCCGGTAGAGGTTATTCTGGGGATGGATGTGCCTGTGCTGATGGATTTGTTGCAAGAAAAAGAAGAGCGGGACACAGAGACAAAAGGGAGGGAAACGGGGAATGTTCAAATGAAGGTGTTAGGCCCAGTGGTCACTAGGGCCCAGGCGAAGGCGGGATGCCAACCCCTGCCAGACTTGGACAGTAGTCTGTGCGAGGGTGGCACGAAAGGGCCGAGAAAATCTCGTCGCCAACGCCGCTTTGAGAAGCAGCTATGGTCCCAGGGACCGGGCAATAAGAACATGAAATGGGATGTACCTGAAAATATTTCTGTGTTGCAAAGGGAGGATGAGACATTGGAAGTGTTGTTTGCTAATGTGCCTGAAGGGGGAACAGGGAAATGGGGAGGAAAAGAGAAGTTTGTGGTTGAGAAAAATGTGTTGTATGCAGTTGATGGGGACCACCAGCGGCTTGTGATCCCTGCTAGTTGTAGACCTCTCATTCTGCATTTAGCTCATACCCTCCCCTGGGCAGGCCATTTGGGTCGCCAAAAAACCTATTTACGGGTTAGTACGCATTTCTTTTGGCCGTCAATGTATACGGATGTACAGAAGTACTGTCGTGCATGCCCTGTGTGTCAGAAAACTTGCCCAGCGCGCAAATCGGATCGGGCTCTGCTACAACCCTTGCCGGTCATCTCTATCCCCTTCCGTAGGGTAGCTATGGACATTGTGGGTCCGTTAGTAAAAAGTGGTCGGGGTTATCAGTACATATTGGTGGTGTGTGATTACGCGACCCGTTTCCCAGAGGCGTTTCCGTTGCGAGCGATCACAGCCCCTAATGTTCTGCGCGCACTGATACAGTTGTTTTCTCGGGTGGGGATACCTGATGAGATTTTGACCGACCAAGGGACTAACTTTACGTCGAAGTTAATGCAGCTCTTCCACACTCAGTTAGGCGTTTCGGCCATCAAGACGTCACCGTACCATCCACAGACAGATGGGTTGGTGGAGAGGTTTAATCAGACTCTCAAACGGATGTTACAGAAGTTTGTGTCAGACACGGGAAAAGATTGGGACCAGTGGTTACCCTTTCTTTTGTTCGCGTATAGAGAGGTTCCACAGGCGTCCACGGGGTTCTCCCCCTTTGAGTTACTCTATGGGTGGGAGGTACAGGGGCCGCTTGATCTCGTTCGAAAGGGGTGGGAGTCTTCGACCGTGGCTCCAAATGAGAAAGGGGTGGTGCAGTTTGTGCTGGAGATGAGAGAGCGGTTGGAGCGGTACCAGGCCGAGGCCGAAGCCAATCTGCGGGATGCTCAACGAAGCCAGAAGATCTGGTATGACCAACAGGCCCGGCAACGTGAGTTTCAGCCCGGACAAAAGGTGCTGTTACTTCTCCCTTCTTCCAACAGTAAACTGCTGGCGAAATGGCAAGGGCCCTATATCGTGCTTCGCCGAATGGGACCAGTGACGTATGAGATCCATCATCCGGGAAAAAAGAAACCGAAACAAACCTACCATGTGAACCTCCTGAAGGAATGGGTGGAGCAGCCCCGTCCGGCTCCGAGGGAGGCACTGATGGCCAGGGTGGTGCAAGGAGGAGGACAGAGTGAACCTGAGCAGGCTACGGATCCAAGGTCTCCGGTATTGACTCATCTGACCTCACAGCAGGCTGCGGAGCTACTGAAAATTCTGCAGGAGACGCCTTCGCTGTGTTCCGTTAACCCAGGTCGGACTACCTTGGTTGAACACGTGATCCGGCTAAAAGAGGGACAGCCCATCCGGCAACGGCCCTATCGGGTTCCGCAACACTTGGTGGAGAAGC
Source organism: Maylandia zebra (assembly GCF_041146795.1). Taxonomy (NCBI): domain Eukaryota; kingdom Metazoa; phylum Chordata; class Actinopteri; order Cichliformes; family Cichlidae; genus Maylandia; species Maylandia zebra. Next base: position 462,226 of record NC_135174.1, on the reverse strand, counting down.
TGCGACAGGAGGTGGAGAAGATGCTGGAGCTTGGAGTGATCGAGCCGTCCTGCTCCGAATGGTGCAGCCCGGTGGTCATTATCTTCAAAAAGGATGGCTCTTTACGCATCTGCATCGACTTTCGAAAGCTAAATGCCATCTCCGAGTTTGATGCGTACCCCATGCCGCGAATTGAGGATTTGCTGGAGAAGATTGGGGCTGCCCAGTATATCACCACTTTGGACTTGTGCAAAGGCTACTGGCAGGTGCCACTGGAGGAGACGTCGAGGCCGTACACTGCTTTCAGGACCCCTGCCGGGCTCTTCCAGTTTACTGTGATGCCCTTTGGCCTACATGGGGCACCGGCTACCTTCCAAAGGCTGATGGACAAGTTGTTACAGGGCTGTGACGGTTATAGCGCCGCCTACCTGGATGATGTCGTCATCTTCAGCCACACGTGGGAGGAGCATATGCAGCATCTGTCGGAGGTCTTGGGAAGAATTCATAAGGCCGGGCTGACTCTGAACCCCTCGAAGTGTGAATGGGCGCGGCAGGAGACTCGCTACTTGGGCTACCAGGTGGGACGAGGAGAGGTGCGACCGCAGCTGGATAAGGTGGAAGCTATCCAGAATTGTCCTCGGCCTCGCACCAAGAAGGAGGTGCGGGCTTTCCTGGGACTGGTTGGTTGGTACCGAAGGTTTGTGCCCCAGTTTGCAACAATGGCGGCGCCGCTGACGACATTACTGGGGAAGAACCAACGAAATCCGGTCATATGGACCGCAGCATGTGAACAGGCGTTCCAGGGACTGAAAACTTGCCTGTGTTCGACCCCCGTGCTCTGGAGTCCGGACTTTAAGAAGCAGTTTTTGGTCCAGGTGGATGCCTCCAAGAGCGGCCTGGGAGCCGTGTTGGTTCAAGGGGACCCGGGCGAGGAGCACCCGATCCTATATCTGAGCCGCAAGCTGCTGCCGCGGGAGACCAATTACTCGACGGTGGAGAAGGAGGCTCTGGCGATTAAGTGGGCGCTGGAGAAACTCCGGTATTACTTACTGGGAAGAGAGTTTGTGTTGGAGACTGATCATCGGGCGCTTACCTGGATCCAGTCCATGAAGGATCATAATAGCCGACTTACACGCTGGTACCTCTCACTGCAACCTTTCAGGTTCGCCATCCGGCACAGACCAGGTACACTCAATGTGGTGGCGGATTACCTCTCTAGGTTGCCGCACATCGCCAACCTCCGGGGGGAAGGGGATGATGTGACGGAGTGACCCGTCTCAAGGCAGAGTCCGCTGAGTATGGCACCGCCACCATTAGATCGCCACCATTAGTTCGATTTGGCACCAGGGGCGGCGTATCTTCCTGTCGACCGAGTAGAGGAATAAAAGGGGTGAGGAGCAAGTTGTGAGCCGCATCGGGGGTGGCTAGATTTTGGTTCCCACTTACTTGTTAAGGGCGTCGGTCGGGGAGACGTGCGGGGGATCGCCAATCGTGCAGGGTGACGCAAGCCGATGGTATGGGGGCGTGGGGTTTAAATAATGAGTTCACGTGTGTCTGGACCGTCATGAGAATGGCCTCATTACGTGGGCCGTTAATGTGTATATGAAGTCGGGTAGACTTCCGGGAAATAGTTGAGAGCCTGTATCAATGTATATGTTTTGTGAGTGTAGAATGAAAAAGAAATTCTGGGGGAGGGAGACGGGGATTAAAGTTAGAATAAAGAATTGGTGGTGACGCCAAGGGGGAGGGGTTACGGGATATAAGAGACGGCGAGCCGGATATGAAGGGGAGTGTGTTGTAACATACAGGCTGTGTAGCGCGGATCTCAGTTTTATGTCTTTGTAACCATCTTTTTATGCACTGGGGAGGCCGTTTCAAATAAAGTATCCACACTAATACCTTACCGACTACGCCTGTGTTTGTCCGGGAGAGGTCTGGAAGGGGACCCCGTGACAGTGTGTGTGTGTGTGTGTGTGTGTGTGTGTGTGTGTGTGTGTGTGTGTGTGTGTGTGTGTGTGAGTGAAGGAGAACTGAAGATGATACGAATGAATTTCAATTGAATAAAGTGACTTCCAGCAAATCAGTGGGATCGATCTGCTCACTCTGACTTCATGGGAACAAAAGGTGCTTTCAGAAAAATGAAGAAGATAATGTATCTTAAAAATATTGTTTAGGTTGATAACCAAATATATTCAAAGCCATACAGCAGCACTGCTGTTAGGTGTGTCTCCCCCACAAACACAAATCCATACCATCCTGTCCCATCTCTGTAGGTTCATTTCTCTCAGGGATCAGTGGTGATTACGGGCCCGATGGTGTGAAGCTCCGTGCTGAGATGGTCAACAGAAAGATCGATTTCTGTTTTTACCGACTTAATTTAATGTGGGCTATTTAAAATGGCAGGGCAAGAAGAAATTAGATTGTATTTGCTGAGTATGGATTTTTCCCCTTTGAAGGCAGCAAGAGTAAAAGGGAAGGTGGGGTGGTGATTTACAAGGCCCCAACTCCCATTTAGGTGTTTCGTACACGTACCAGGGTAATCAGAGTAAATTACCTTACATTGATTATTCAATATGTTCCCAGATCATGTTGTTTTCATCTCTACCAAAAGTCTTCACAGGTCATTGATACTCACTAACAGAGAGAAAGGATACTGGAGCCACGGCAGTGGGTAGCATTTTTACCAGCTTACACACAGACATAGCAGTGCCATACAGTACATACGTGGTAGTGTAATGTTATGGTTTCCACAACTGCATGTGTGTGTCTGTATAGCACACAGACCACAGTTAATTTCCATCAGGAAAAATGGAAATGTGTGTCAAATGAAATCTGCTGCGCTGAGTACAGCAACCTTCTCAGTTCAGACTTTGTGTATTTAGGCTAAATTTCTTGTTTGTTGTCAGACAATATTGCTAATGAGAAGTTAGTACTCCTTGTTAAGTTTAAAAGCATAGCATTGTTCACCACTGCTTACTAAAAGACCTAAGTGAATGTATGTTAACTTGACACAAGAAATGAGGACATTTGTGTTTTGTTTGCAAATATCTGCGTTCTACTCCTTACATTTTAATTAATCAATTACGTGCCCATTACAGAAGTTAGCGAGCCAGGAGAAGTAGATGGAAATTTTTTTGAAAACACTTCCATTTAGCTGATTTTTGTTAGTCTTTGTTTAATGTTTCACAGTTGTTGGTTATTCAGTGTTACCTTTTTTCACAATGTATGCAGAACAGGAATGTGGTACTGATATGAAGAAGAGTGTATACACTGAAAGGATTACAGCAACAGATACTGATGACCAAATTACAGAATTCTGTATGCAATTTGGCTGTGTTGACAAAGTTCGTCGAGTAAGACAGACAGGGCAAGGTACTGGTGTTAAAGCCCTGGTGGAGTTTGAATCTGTCATAAAGTTGGCTTCCACCCTCCCTCTGTACCTTCCCAGCGTTTCGAACCCAGACATTATGTGGCGTGTAGATGGTGCCTATAAAACTGCTCAGTCGTCAAAGACAATCTCACCCACACTTTTCTCACGTCAACAAATGAACCAGATGATAATAGATGGACTCCCCTGCTATGTAGACAGGCTGCGAAGAATAAAGAGTTTGAAGAGGTTGTAGCTGAAACCACTTCTAAAGTAAAAGGATGGAGAACGGTCTCCAAGCCAACTCACCCTGTCTCTCAACTAGCATTAGACAGTGATGTGTACAACCCACGTGAAGTCCAAAAGATAATCATGTCTTCCACACATGATGCAAATACTGGAGGATTTGAGGAATCAGGTAACTGTGTCAGCTTCCAAAAAGACAAAAAAAACAAACTAAAAACCAGCAACAAACAACTTAAACATAAACAATTACAAAGAAAGAACAATACAGTATCCACATCTGAACCAAAAAGTAAAACAGTGAAATGTGGATTATTAAATATTAGGTCTCTCTCCTCCAAGTCTCTGTTAGTACATGACTTAATAATTGATCAACAAATTGATTTACTCTGCCTTACAGAAACCTGGTTGCAGCAGGATGATTATGTTAGTTTAAATGAATCAACACCCCTGAGTCATTCTAACTACCAGAAACCTCGAAGCACAGGCTGAGGGGGCAGTGTGGCAGCAATTTTTCACACCAGCCTATTAATCAACGAAAGACCCAGACAGAATTTTAATTCATTTGAAAGCCTGATGCTTAGCCTCGTCCACCCCAGCTGTGAAACTCAGAAACCAGTCTTACTTGTTATCATCTATCGTCCACCTGGGCCTTACACAGAGTTTCTGTCTGATTTTTCAGACTTTATATCTAATTTAGTTCTGAGCTCAGATAAAATAATTATTGTGGGTGATTTTAACATCCATGTAGATGCTAAAAATGACAGCCTCAACATGGCATTTAATCTGTTATTAGACTCAATTGGTTTCTCTCAAAATGTAAAAGAACCCACCCACCACTTTAATCACACTCTAGATCTTGTTTTAACATATGGCATAGAAACTGAACATTTAACAGTGTTTCCTGAAAACCCTCTCCTGTCTGATCATAACATTTACATTTACAATAATTGATTACACAGCAGTGGAGAGTAGACTTTATCACAGTAGATGTCTTTCTGAAAGCGCTGTAACTAAGTTTAAGAATATAATCCACCCACTGTTATCATCTTCAATGCCCTGTACCAACATAGAGCAGAGCAGCTATCTGAACGCTACCCCAACAGAGGTCGATCATCTTGTTAATAATTTCACCTCCTCACTGCGTACGACTCTGGATACTGTAGCTCCTGTGAAAACTAAGGTCTCTAATCAGAAGTACCTGACTCCGTGGTATAATTCTCAAACACATACCCTAAAGCAGATGACTCGTAATCTGGAGAGGAAATGGCGTGTCACAAATTTAGAGGATCATCATTTAACCTGGAGGAATAGTTTGCTGCTGTCACGATCCTGGGTCTTATGACCCAGTGTTTTGAGTTTTAGTTCATTTTGATGTTTATAGTATGTTTAAGCTCATTAGGTCTCCTATGTTCATTTGCTTATTAGTTCCCCCTTGTGTTTCCAACCCATGTTAAGTCTCCGCTGCTCTTCATGTGTTTCATGTCTGTGTCTTACGTTGTCAAGTTCTGGTTGTCATGGCGGCGTCTCATTATGTTTCCTATTTTATTTTGAAGAGATCTCGTGTTTTTATATTATGGTTTATGTTTTGAGTCCTTTGTTGTACTGTTTCTTGTTTCCCTAGGTCTGTTATGGTTATCATAGGTTTAGTTCTTTGGCTTTGTAATATGGCTTCCCTGTGTTCCATGTTATGTCCACTGCGACGTTTTTGTACCATGTTTCAGGTCCCTATGTTCTGTCTCCCCAGTTGCTGTTAAGTTTGCATGTTTAGAATTCAGTCAGTGTGTTTCCTGTTTTACTTTGAAGGTCCATGTCTCATGTGAGTGTTTCTAGTTTTGCTTCCCTTGTCTCGTCCAGCCTGATTACTCCCAGCTGTGCTCTCCTTCTGTGTCTCATTCCCTCGTTATCCCTCTGTGTATTTAAGCCCTGTGTTTCTCTTTGTCAGTGTCGTAGTCTCCCTCATGCTGTGTGTGATTCTCCCCGTGTCTCCTGGTATACTTTATGATTAGCTTTCCCAGTTTAGTTTTGTATTGCCTGTGTTCTATTTTCCCAGCAAATTAAAGCTGTGTGTTTGAGTTCAAGTTCTGTCCCCGTGAGTTTGCGTTTGGGTCCTCTCCTGCCTGCCACACAGCCGAAACATGACAGCTGCTTTATAAGAAAGCCCTCCGCAAAGCCAGAACATCTTACTATTCATCACTGATTGAAGAAAATAAGAACAACCCCAGGTTTCTCTTCAGCTCTGTAGCCAGGCTGACAAACAGTCAGAGCTCTTTTGAGCCAACAATCCCTTTAATGTTAACTAGTAATGACTTCATGAACTTCTTCACAAATAAAATTTTTATCATTAGAGAAAAAATGACCAGTAATCATCCCACAGATGTAATATTATCTACAGCTACTCTTAGTACCATTGATGTTAAGTTAGACTCTTTTTCTCTAATTGATCTTTCTGAGTTAACTTCAATAATTACTTCCTCCAAACCATCAACGTGTCTTTTAGACCCCATTCCTACAAAACTGCTCAAAGAAGTCCTGCCATTAATTAATGCTTCGATCTTAAATATGATCAACCTATCTCTAATGATCGGCTATGTACCACAGGCCTTCAAGCTGGCTGTAGTTAAACCTTTACTCAAAAAGCCATCTCTAGACCCAGCAGTCTTAGCTAATTATAGGCCAATCTCCAACCTTCCTTTCATATCAAACATCCTTGAAAGAGTAGTTGTCAAACAGCTAACAGATCATCTGCAGAGGCTTATTTGAAGAGTTTCAGTCAGGTTTCAGAGCTCATCACAGCACAGAAACAGCTTTAGTGAAGGTTACAAATGATCTTCTTATGGCCTCTGACAGTGGACTCATCTCTGTGCTTGTCCTGCTAGACCTCAGTGCAGCGTTCGATACTGTCGACCATAATATCCTATTAGAGCGATTAGAACATGCTGTAGGTATTACAGGTACTGCACTGCAGTGGTTTGTATCATATCTATCTAATAGACTCCAATTTGTTCATGTAAATGGAGAGTCCTCTTCACACACTGAGGTTAGTTATGGAGTTCCACAGGGTTCAGTGCTAGGACCAATTCTGTTTACATTATACATGCTTCCCTTAGGCAGCATCATTAGAAGACATAGCATACATTTACACTGCTATGCTGATGACACCCAGCTCTATCTGTCCATGAAGCCAGATGACACACACCAATGAGTTAAACTGCAGGAATGTCTTAAAGACATAAAGACCTGGATGGCCGCTAACTTTCTGCTTCTTAATTCAGATCAAACTGAGGTTATTGTACTCGGCCCTGAAAAGCTTAGAAATATGGTCTCTAACCAGATTCTTACTCTGGATGGCATTACCTTGGCCTCCAGTAACACTGTGAGGAACCTTGGAGTCATTTTTGACCAGGACATGTCCTTCAACGCACATATTAAACAAATATGTAAGACTGCTTTCTTCCATTTGTGCAACATCTCTAAAGTTAGAAATATCCTGTCTCAGAGTGACGCTGAAAAACTAGTTCATGCATTTATTACTTCCAGGCTGGACGACTGTAATTCATTATTATCAGCATGTCCAAAAAACTCCCTGAAAAGCCTTCAGCTAATCCAAAATGCTGCAGCAAGAGTCCTGACAGGGACTAGAAAGAGAGGGCATATTTCTCCTGTTTTGGCTTCCCTTCATTGGCTTCCTGTTGTGTCCAGAATTGAATTCAAAATCCTGCTCCTCAGATACAAGGTCTTAAATAATCAGGCCCCATCTTATCTTAATGACCTTGTAGTACCATATCACCCTATTAGAGCACTTCGCTCTCGCTCTGCAGGCCTACTTGTTGTTCCTAGAGTATTTAAAAGTAGAATGGGAGGCAGAGCCTTCAGTTTTCAGGCCCCTCTTCTGTGGAACCAGCTTCCAGTTTGGATTCGGGAAACAGACACTATCTCTACTTTCAAGATTAGGCTTAAAACTTTCCTTTTTGCTAAAGCATATAGTTAGGGCTGGACCAGGTGACCCTGAATCCTCCCTTAGTTATGCTGCAATAGACGTAGGCTGCCGGGGGATTCCCATGATGCATTGAGTTTTACCTTTCCAGTCACCTTTCTCACTCACTATGTATTAATAGACCTCTCTGCATTGAATCATATCTGTTATTAACCTCTGTCTCTCTTCCACAGCATGTCTTTTATCCTGTCTTCCTTCTCTCACCCCAACCGGTCCCAGCAGATGGCCGCCCCTCCCTGAGCCTGGTTCTGCCGGAGGTTTCTTCCTGTTAAAAAGGAGTTTTTCCTTCCCACTGTCGCCAAAGTGCTTGCTCATAGGGGGTCATATGATTGTTGGGTTTTTCTCTGTATCTATGAAGCGCCTTGAGGCGACTTTTGTTGTGATTTGGCGCTATATAAATAAAATTGAATTGAATTGAATTGAATTGAATTGAAAATGCAACTTAACAAAAAGGAAAAGCAAAGGAAACAAAAACATGCTGATAAGAGAAATCCCACCCTAAATGCCTCCAGTTGCCATACAAGAGTGGGCAGGAATAGCTCAGTAGGTAGAGTCGTCGCCCCATGATCGGAAGCTTGGGGGTTCGAATCCACTGGTACCCCTGAGCAAGGTACCATCCCTACACACTGCTCCCCAGCTGCCTGCTTAGTGGCTGCCCACTGCTTCACTGAATGAATGGGTCAAATGTAGAGGAAAAACAAGTAATTTCCCCATGGGGTTCAATAAAGTATACATTATTATTATTATTAAGCCCAACAAATGGCACCTAAACCAAAACCTTGGTTCTGTTTCAAGTGTGGCAACGATGGATATATAACCAGAGAGTGTGAAGGTCCTCCGAATAAGACTTTGGTTGGTCGGAAATACAAGGAGTTTAGAGAGAGGAAAAGAGAGTGGGAAGCCAAATATGGTCATTTAAACTGGGCCGGGTTGCAGTGGAGGGAGTCACTGAGCCAGGATGTCCCATAAGATTACAGGACAAAAGAAAATCAAATGTGAAAGCCATTCCCAAGCCCAATTACTCTGTGACCGTCTTCCAAAATGGCTTATTGGCCTGAAGTGTAACACAGCAGTCTTCATTGAAGGGATTCACTGTAACAGTCTAATTGATTCAGGTTCCCAAGTAACCACAGTATCAAGGTCCTTTTATGACAGGAACATTTCCAGTCAGAAAATCTTTCCCATCCGGGATCTGCTGGACATTGACGGTGCTGGTGGTCAGGAAGTGTCTTATCTGGAATACATATCCACAACCATCCATTTAAAAGCCACAGAAAACCGGTGTTTAGAAATGTCCCAGCTGGACATTTGTCAAAGCTGGGAAGGCGCCTAAAGAAAGCTCCAGCCGATCCAGGAGAAAAAAGACAACTGCTGCAGATGTACCCTTAGGGTAATTGTATCTAGCTCTCAGTTTAAAGAAAGACTGGTGACCCCTGTTATAGAGTAGGACAGCTGCGGGGATTATATACAAATATTCAACTATCCCAGAATTAAACCAGGTCTAAATAAAAACAAAAAGGAGTATCACTACAAAGATTAACCCACAGTGGTCCTCATACCACAGTTTGATATCAGCAAACACCGAGAGCATACACTGATATGACACCACAGCCATGTTGTCATTGCAAACACTGATAACAGCATAAATCGAATTAAATCGGGACTTGATGAGACCTTCTGAGTATCACTAGAAATATTATCAGCATCAGCATTCACTGATAGCATACCACATCCATGTTAGCAGTGTATAAACGATAGTTTAGCATATATTAGCACAGGTATCAATGAAGGACTACCGAAGTAAACACTTTTACTAACCTCAGGCAGATGGACAGGCGCTCTGCAGGTGGGATTGAGCACCTGTAGTTGGTGTCTAGGTGGGCGATGCTTGGACCAACGCGGGACAGCAGGTCCTCAAACTGGGCGAGGGAAAGACGGTGGTACCGCTGAAAGCGGCCGTCATCCAGGCGCAGCTCCTGGAGCAAATGGTGAAACTCACCAAACTGCTCACGCCTCTGGAGGACCTGATGGACCCAGGTATGGCGAGGATGTCCTTAATGCCGCTGCTCTGCTCTCCACAGTAAATAGAGAAGGGAGACTCTCTCTTCAAACACTAGCTCGACAGCTGCCATCTTGCAAACATACCGTCTGGACAACTTCCTCCCACATTTCCGGTTCACGCGCGTCAAAATTGCATATTTTGATGCGCGATTAATTCGAGTTGTACACGCGTCAAGGTGCGAATTTGCACGCGTCAAGTTAGAGGCGTCTGGCGCTGTCTATCACGTTCGGTGTGAACACATGGTCAGAGGTCTGCAAAGTCTGCAAAGACTTTGTGTGCATTCCAGAGTGCTCTGGCATTCACACCCACATCCTGGGAGCATTCTGAGAGGTCACACCTTCTTTTATTGTTTTATGGTAGGATAAACATATCTATGTCGGGCGACCGCGGCTCAGGGGGTTGGGAATCGCATCTGTAACCGGAAGGTTGCCGGTTTGATCCCTGGGCTCTCTGTCCTGGTCGTTGTGTCCTTGGGCAAGACACTTTACCCTACTTGCCTACTGGTGTTGGCCAGAGGGGCCGTTGGCGCGATATGGCAGCCTCGCTTCTGTCAGTCTGCCCCAGGGCAGCTGTGGCTACAACTGTAGCTTGCCTCCACCAGTGTGTGAATGTGAGAGTGAATGAATAGTGGTATTGTAAAGTGATTTGGGTGCCTTGAAAAGCGCTATATAAATCCAATCCATTATTATTATTATGTCTGTTTTAGTCTAAGTGCCTTTTGTTTAGATGAACTGCTGGACTTCCAGACCAGCAGGTTTAGGGAAGTTGTTTATGGGGTCACACTCTGACCCCACACACACACACACACATACTTACACGACACACACAGACAAGTTATTCTTTGTCCACATGAATACCTTGTTCATTAACATATGACGTTTCATATTAACATATGAAACGTCATATGTTAATGAACCTAAGCATATTCATGTAACCACAATAAAAGGAGTGCTATGGGGAACCTGGCTGAGAGTCTGACAGAGGTCAAGTGGGTGGAACGACACTTGGCTCCAGAAAGCCTCCCTCATGCATGAGTAACACAAAGAACTTTGCCTACTTGTGTCTTGCTTTTTGCTGTGTAGTAAATTGTCTTGAACGTTCCAGCGAATAGGTTTATGCTACAAACCTATCAGTTATGTGTTGTGCTGTATAAATGCCATAGTCTTCTCTATAAAACAGCATAAGGAGGTGTTCTAGTTTTCTTGTTTGACTCCAAGGTAATGCCATCCAGAGTAAGAATCTGGTTAGATGCCATATTTCTAAGATTTTTAGGGCCGAGTACAATAACCTCAGTTTGATCTCAATTTAAAAGCAGAAAATTGGAGGGCATCCAGGTCTTTATGTCTTTAAGACATTCCTGCTGTTATGTGCTGGATTGTCTCAAGGGGATCTTTACATAGCCTGGGGTCTTGCCTTGTGTGTAGCCTCTATGGATCTTGTACTTAGGGCGTGTTCCTGATGATGAGTGTCTCTGTGGTGTCTTTCAGGCCAGCTTTGTTCAGCCACTGGATGGATTTCTGGATGTCAGCCACTTCCTCCATCTCCCGGTGGTATGTACCATGCAGGGGCCTGACCTTTTTTGATGGCTCTTCTCCTTGCACCTCTTCTATCTCAGGTTTCTGCTACCTGAGGTACTCACTAAGCTTGCAGTGGGTTGTGGCCATCTTCCTTTTTCTACTCATGGATGTTCATTGTCTCATTCTGGACAGTGGTTCTGACACTCCTCAGTTCCCGGCCTCCTTCCTTTCACTTAGCATACAGTCTCAGGGTGCTGGCTTTGGGGTGAAACCACTCATGTATGGTCAGAAGCTTACTTGTCTTGATGTCAGTGGCTCATTTCGTCCTTTGGCCAGCTTATTATCCCAGCAGGGTACCTGATCACAGGCAGGGCGTAGGTGTTGATAGCCAAATCTTATTCTTCCCATTCAGCTGACTCCTCAAGACTTGCCTGATCCTCTGCAGGTATTTGGTGATTGCCACTTTCCTAGCAGCCTCTTCATGGTTCTCATTGGCCTGTGGCATCCCCACGTACGGTTCTCGATGGTTGCAGTGTTGCCTTCTGGTAGCTGAATCTCCTTAGTTCTGACTACCTTCCCTCTCTTTGTTACCATTTGACTACACTTCTCCAATCCAAATGAAATTCTAATGTTGATGGTATTCGGGACAGAGTATCTCCTTGATAGATCCCACACTTGTTTGACACACTTGGTCAGTTTAGTTTTGCAGTTTTATGTTACTGCTCTGTTTACATGTTATTTCACCCCTCTGGTAAGTTATATACTAGTAGTTGGATAGTCCTTTCAGGGGGTCCTTGGGGATTAGGACTCTCTAGCTTTCAGTTAGAAAATTTGGGTTGTTCAGGGAGGTTGCTGTGATCTGCTCTTATATCCACCAGCCACTGAGCATTACCGTCATGGGTTGCATCCTTCTCCCAGATGCTCTTCCAGTTTTGCTCCATCTCCAGCTTTGGTGGGGCTGTTCTCATATTGTTCCCTTGGCACCAAGAGGCACCTTGGATGGTTCAGTAGAGTATAGTTGGCTTACTCTCTTGTCTTCTTTCACTCTTTAATCAACCGGCCCAGGCTGTGAGTCATTGCTTAGCTGTTTCCATTGCCTCAGGTATGGCATCTTGCTGGACTTGTTAAGCACCCCTTTCTCTTTCGCAACTTTCTGCAGCTCCAATAGTTAACTTCCCGCCATGCGACCTTGATCTTGGCCTCTAGTCTCCTTCTTAGTGGAAGATACTGCTCCTTGTGGCTGTTCATCTTGTAGCCAAGCATCTTTGTGATCATTGCTGCGATGGATCAGCTGGTTGGTTTCAGTGATGTTTGCAGTAGGGATTGTCCGTAATGCTGCATTTCCATTTTCTAGTAGACCTTCAGAAGATGCTACTTCACTTAGTCTTCGTAACCGGTTTTGGAGGGTCCAGGTTTCCAGCTTCGCCATGATCCGGTCTTTCAGGTCAGCTCCTCTCACACTATTTATACATATAGGTCCAGAGCTCCAGAGAATTGCACGATGGCCATTGTTGATGCTGGAAAGGTCAGCTAGCCTGAAGAGAGGAAGCAGGGTCAGGTCTGTAGGGGTGAGTTTTTCAAAGGTTATTGTTATTGTTATTTTACCCATAGCTACTTCTCTATATGAATGCCCCTGAGACATACAATGGGGATATAAAGCACACCATTATGTTTTATGTTTATAGTCAATACTGATTTGTTTTACATTAAACTACAGGGACAGCATCTTCTGCCAGCATCTACCATTCAAAACATTGTTGAAGATATATAAAACATACATGAATTTGGACAGATGTATACATTGAATACACTAAGCCGATGAACAGAATCAACTTTTTTGGGATTTACATGCCTGGATGATTTAGCATCAAGATGATACTTTTGGCTTGTTTAGTTTCATGTTCGGTTGCTTCCACACTAATACACTGGTAACAACCATATAGGTTCAGCCAGTAAGACATTCAAACCCTTGTTTTAATTGGTTGTCATTGTTTGGGGTTTTTTTGTTAGGTTTTTTAAAATTCTCAGGTTCCTCCTGCTTCGCTGCTCAGACATGCATGTTGAGCATTGACAAGACCGCGTCACAACCTTCACATCTGCCATCTGCCTAATGGTTGGCAGTTGCTACTGCTTTAATATACACTACCCTGTGGAACTACGATCAACGCTGGAGTTCCTTCAACGGTAAAATTTCTTTTATTATGGGTTTATTTTTGTGTATATCTGTCATGATACGTTGTGTGGCAGGCAGGAGAAGGACCCAAGATGCAGATTCACAGACACGGGGATAAACTCAAAAACACAGCTTTATTGCTGGCCACGAGAAGCAATACAAAATAAACTAAAACTGGGAAAACTAAAGCATGAACTGTACAAGGAACCGAACCACGGGGAGGATTACACCCAACATGAGGGAGAACGCGACGCCGAACAGAGGGAGACTCAGACAGAAATACACAGAGGGTAAACGAGGAAAGTGGGCACACACGGGGAACACAGGTGACACTGATAATCATAACGAGACAGGGCGGGGTGAACTGAACATGACATGTACAGGCACAGAGGTTCAGACAGGAGGAGAGAGAGCACGGGGAAACACAGACATAACGGGCTGGGGAAACATGAAACAACCACAAAGGGAGACGAGGGCTCATAAATACATAGAGGGCACACAGGGGGGAGAGAGAGCACGGGGAGAACTTAGACATAATGGGCAGGGGAAACATGGAATAAAACATAAGGAGAGACGAGGGCTCACAGATACACAGAGGGGCACACAGGGGGTAAAAGCCATGAAGGGAAAACACTTAGGGAACAATACAACAGGGCAACTCAGAAAACATGGCCTAAATAAGGAACGAAATACAAAAATACAAGGAACTAAGAATACTGGGCCCACATGGCCCAGGACCATGACATCACCCCCCCCCTAAAGGGCTGGCTCCCGACAGCCCAAACCCGAAAAACAAAACAAAAACAGAAAACAACCCACCCAGGGCGGGAGGCGGGGGACCAGGACGGAGGGACCAGAACGGGAAACAAAACAAAACAGAAAACACAGGAGCACATGACCATAGTCCAAATAAAGTTCAGGGGGCCGACCCAGAGCCCACAGGCACAAGAGTTCACGGGTCACACGGTCGGGGGGCCGACCAGGCGGGTGGCACAGGTGACAGAGCTGGTCCGTAGGCCGGCCGTGCGGAAGGCAATGGCGGCGGCGACGAAGGAGACGACGGAGCAGTTCAGGAGGCCGGCCGCGCGGAAGGCAGCGGCGGCGGCGAGGGAGACGACGGAGCAGTTCAGGAGGCCGGCCGTGCGGAAGGCAGCGGCGGCTCTCCAGTGTCAGGCGTGCTGGCCATGGCCCGGTGGGCACAGGACCAGACGAAGCACAGGCTGAGGCTGGACCAGACGAAGCACAGGCTGAAGACTCAGAGGCTGGGCCAGACGAGGACGAAGACTCAGAGGCCGGAGCTGCAGCAGACGAAGCACAGGCCGGAGCTGCAGCAGACGAAGCACAGGCCGGAGCTGCAGCAGACGAGGCACAGGCCGGAGCTGCAGCAGACGAGGCACAGGCCGGAGCTGCAGCAGACGAGGCACAGGCCGGAGCTGGACCGGGAGGAGCAGAAGCCAAAGCTGGACCAGGCGTAGCAGAAGGTGGCTGGATGGGCTCCTCGGGCCCTCCAGCTGATGTAGCATGGTGCTGGACGGGCTCCTCGGGCCCTCCAGCAGACGAGGCGTGAGGCCGGACGGGCTCCTCGGGCCCTCCAGCTGAGACAGGAGGCTGAACGGGCCCCTCGGACCCTCCAGCTGACGTGGCATGAGGCTGGTGCGGTTCTCCTGAACCCCCAGCTGACGAGGAAGGTTGCTGAACGGGCCCCTCGGACCCTCCAGCGGAGACAGGAGGCTGAACGGGCCCCTCGGACCCTCCAGCTGACGTGGCATGAGGCTGGTGCGGTTCTCCTGAACCCCCAGCTGATGAGGAAGGTTGCTGAACGGGCCCCTCGGACCCTCCAGCGGAGACAGGAGGCTGAACGGGCCCCTCGGACCCTCCAGCGGAGACAGGAGGCTGAACGGGCCCCTCGGACCCTCCAGCGGAGACAGGAGGCTGAACGGGCCCCTCGGACCCTCCAGCTGACGAGGTAGATGGCGGCGTGGGAGCCGCGGAGTCCTGGATGAGCTCATCCGAGCTCCCAGCAGGAGCTGATGCAGAGCCAGAGAGATTTGAGACCCCTGGCTGAATGTTAAGCTGACCAGCGGACCGTACTGCTATCGGGGACTGGGCTACAGGAGCTACTGGGGCCTGCGCTACAGGCGGCACTGGAGCTACTGGGGCCTGCGCTACAGGCGGCACTGGAGCTACTGGGGCCTGCGCTACAGGCGGCACTGGAGCTACTGGGGCCTGCGCTACAGGCGGCACTGGAGCTACTAGACTGAACTGGGGGTGACACTGGAGACTGAACTGAGGGTGGCTGCGAGGGAGCTAACTGAACTGAGGGTGGCTGCGAGGGAGCTAACTGAACTGAGGGTGGCTGCGAGGGAGCTGACTGAGCTGTGAAGGGCTGCGAGGGAGCTGACTGAGCTGTGAAGGGCTGCGAGGGAGCTAACTGAGTTGTGAGGGGCTGCGAGGGAGCTGACTGAGCTGGCCTGGGAGGAGAAACACGAGCAGGAAAAGGAGCAGGCTTAGAAAAAACTGTCCGAGAAATGGCAGGCTCAGGGTCGACAAAAATAGCTCTATCAAAAATGAACCCGCCGTCCACTTCATGTTTTGTAGTTTTAGCATTGTCCGGTTTATGGCGGCGGGCGCGCCGCCTCCTTCGAGCAGAGGAAGCTGGCGCGATGGGCGCTGATGGCGCCAACACAGAGGGTGACGTAGTGGTGAGTTCCCCGTCGTCCGCCCCCATCCTTGCCAGAAATGAGACAGGCGAAAAATAGCCTAAGCGGATCGGAGACGGCGAGCGGCTGGTAGGCTGTGCAGCAGGTGAGAGGTCCTCCTCCGGGATGAGCCACGGTTTCCACCGGAGCTCGTCCTCCCGATAAGCCCGTAACACCTGCTGCCGCTCTTCCTTGCCAAAGTCTATGGCTTCCGTTGTCTCCGTGCGCCACGCCGTGCGGCCAGACCGCGGTGAAGACGCGGAAGCCGGCGGGGTGCGGGCGGAAGGTGTGTCAGTGGCGAGCCTCACCGTTCCAACTCTGACCGCTACTGGCTCATGAGACAGCGGCGATGACACCCGTTCACGGGACGGAGGTGTGGGTGCTGAGGCGGCATTCAGGACCCTCTGGGCCAGCGCACGGGCACGAAGCTCCTCCTTAAGGGGGCCCAGGGAGTCAAACGCCTCGACGAGGTGGGGGAGCTGTCGCAACCGTGGCTCCCGCAACAAAACGGCGTCCACGGCCGCCAATCCTGTGGAAACCACACTTGGATCCGCGCATCCGATGATGCGATCCATAATGCGGCAGAGCCGGTTCAGCTCCTCCCCTACCTCCTCTGAAATGTCCGCTGAGTCCGACATGGTCGCGTCGTCCTGGAGGTCCGCGGAGGGGTTGTGAACTGCTGGGTCCATATCGTGGTCGCGTTCTTCTGTCATGATACGTTGTGTGGCAGGCAGGAGAAGGACCCAAGATGCAGATTCACAGACACGGGGATAAACTCAAAAACACAGCTTTATTGCTGGCCACGAGAAGCAATACAAAATAAACTAAAACTGGGAAAACTAAAGCATGAACTGTACAAGGAACCGAACCACGGGGAGGATTACACCCAACATGAGGGAGAACGCGACGCCGAACAGAGGGAGACTCAGACAGAAATACACAGAGGGTAAACGAGGAAAGTGGGCACACACGGGGAACACAGGTGACACTGATAATCATAACGAGACAGGGCGGGGTGAACTGAACATGACATGTACAGGCACAGAGGTTCAGACAGGAGGAGAGAGAGCACGGGGAAACACAGACATAACGGGCTGGGGAAACATGAAACAACCACAAAGGGAGACAAGGGCTCATAAATACATAGAGGGCACACAGGGGGGAGAGAGAGCACGGGGAGAACTTAGACATAATGGGCAGGGGAAACATGGAATAAAACATAAGGAGAGACGAGGGCTCACAGATACACAGAGGGGCACACAGGGGGTAAAAGCCATGAAGGGAAAACACTTAGGGAACAATACAACAGGGCAACTCAGAAAACATGGCCTAAATAAGGAACGAAATACAAAAATACAAGGAACTAAGAATACTGGGCCCACATGGCCCAGGACCATGACAATATCAAACTTAGCCATTTGATATCCCACCTCAGGTTGTTAATTTCCTCAATCTCTCTCACCCTTTTTTTCATAAAGTTGTTTCTTTTCCATAAATCCTGATAGAGGCACCAAGGTTGAATGCAAGAAGAAAAGAGTGATCTTAGTCATTCCCAGAGTCCTCACTCTCATCTCAGACATTGCTGACCATGAGTGGATCTACCCCTCTTGTTTGAGATGTGATAAAGAAGTGATAAATGTATCCTGTGCTACTTACTCGGCAGATGTTGTGTTTTTGAAACAGTTGTTACATTTCCAATTGTGAAAGGGAAGTTTTTAACAATGTGAAGTTTTACTAGACACAATTTGTAAAAGTACATTCATACAGTTCTGCTTTTGCTTCACTGTTTTATATCTGTTTCAAATGTTTCATTCTCTATATTTGCATTTGGATAAATTGAAAAAGCAAGATTCTGTGTTTACTGATATTTATGTAGTGAGAACCAGAGGTGGGACCAAGTCATTGTTTTGCAAGTCTCAAGTAAGTCTCAAGTCTTTATCCTCAAGTCTCAAGTCAAGTCTCAAGTAATGTCAGGCAAGTCAGAGTCGAGTCTCAAGTCACTGGTGTAAAAGTCCGAGTAAAGTCACAAGTCTGAAACTTTGAATTTCAAGTCCTTTCGAGTCTTTTAAAAAAAACGAAAAAAAAAGCATGTTGCAGTTATGCTAAATGTAAATATTAGACCATGTAATTTTTAAATCTGTGTTTTTCTCAACACATGACAAAATAGTGAACTTAGAAAATATACACAAATTGTGAAATTGCACCTCTTTAAAATGCAGCTCAATTAAACCTAGCTCCAAGAATAATTTTCACCGACAGCTCTGAGATAAGCTGCATGTTATTCTTGGATGCGGTTGTAGGACCGGCTTAAAAATCGCATGACAAAAATATCATACATATTAAAAAAAACTGCATCACCAACGTAGCCTGGACAACATTTGCTAGTTAGATGAAGTCAGCTATCTCATTGTAGCATATTTATAATCATACGGTTCTTGGAGTGAGTGCATACACTAATGAAGTTTAGTAACTTCAGGTCACTGCAACAAGCCCAGGTACAGTTTACCGACGGATGGGTGCAGGACCTTGAAATGCACCGTGTAGAAAGTAAAGACCATCGTACGTATCATAAGTTTACCAGTCTCACAAATCGTCTTCATAAATACACATTCGTTAACCGTTTATTAATAGGACCTTTGAGCTCAAGGGTAATTAATTAGTAGTGGAAATAATTTGTGGTTCATCACAGAAATGTAGCAGTGACAATAATACTGTATGCTGTAATCGCACTGGGCAATTAGTGATACAAAACAACTGTTTTATCCTGTGAATAAAAGTATATGTTTTTGTCATTGTACCATGGTAATAACAGAAGCGAAACACAATATTCTGTCAGGACAATTCACTATTTATGCACAATAAATAAAGGAGCATAGCGCCACAATTTCTGTTCAGCGCCAGACTTGCTTGTAACCTATATCACCAATTATGTTAAGAAAAATGACGCATTAACTACAACAGCAGACTGACCTTTGTGGAAATGCTTGGAGCAGACTAACCTATGAGCTGGAGTGTTCTGAGACGTTATATTTGGTCTTTGAATGGCTGCAATCCAGGCCATCCGTCGCGTCTTTGTTACTTCGGAAACACGGCTCGAACAGTTTCTCTTCAACGACGTAATCCGATAACAACTGATCTCTTTACCCGTCGGCTTCCCGTGGCTGTCATGCGACCGGCTATTGCAGTTAATAATACAACAGCTTCTTGACATTTTTGTGTTTCTTTTTATCGCTGTGTGACTGATTTCAATTGAAAGCCTGCGTGTGCTAGTACCTCTTGCCACGAGTTCCCAGAATCCTTTGCGGTTTTACCCCTGAATGACGTCACATTTTCAATCTCTATATAATATGCATGTTAAATTTTATATTTGGGGTGAAATATCAAGTCTTTTCAAGTAAACCGGTTCAAGTCTAATTCAAGTCCCAGGTCATTGGTGTAAAAGTCCAAGTCAAGTCACAAGTCTTACAACATTTTTTCAAGTCAAGTCTAAAGTCATAAAATTAATGACTCGAGTCTGACTCGAGTCCAAGTCATGTGACTCGAGTCCACACCTCTGGTGAGAACAGCACCAATAACAGTTAAGTTCTCTAAGTTATAGTAAAGGTGTCTGAACTGTCTGCTACAGGTAATGTAAGATATAATGTATGCTCAACTTACAACACTGGTTTTGCACAATTTGAACAGAACTTGTAAAAAATCATTAATTGTTTACTCTTGCTGTCATGGAGTTAACTAGTAACTATTTGTAATTTGTTGCGTAAAAATGTATACGTTTGATGTTCACAACATCAAAGATGTTAAATAAAATACTTTCTTGGAAATTTAAAGTGAACATTTTTGTGTTGCATTTAGGAATTTGAATAGAATCATGGTTTGTGTATTAAGCATACAGAGTAGAACAATTAAAAGCCCACTAGTCTAAAAAAGGTTCTGTATCATCCGCTAACAGCAACTGAACTGCTAAGCACGCTGCATATTTTACTTATACTCACAAAATATTTGTTTGTATGAAATAAAGTAGTTGATAATTGATACTACAAATTGAACAGTGAAAGGTGATCATATTTCATGAGGTAAAAACTCATGATAGTTTGTGATGTCATATTAAGTTATGGAAAAAATAATTTATTCAAACAGAAAATCCATCCATCTTCATCCGCTTTATCCGGGGCCGGGTCGCGGGGGCAGCAGCCTAAGCAAAGAGGCCCAGACCTCCCTCTCCCCAGCCACCTCCTCCAGCTTATCCGGGGGAATACCAAGGCATTCCCAGGCCAGCCGAGAGATATAATCTCTCCAGCGTGTCCTGGGTCTGCCCCGGGGCCTCCTCCCGGTGGGACATGCCTGGAACACCTCACCCAGGAGGCGCCCAGGGGGCATCCTTGGTAAATGGTAAATGGCCTGCATTTGTATAGCGCTTTTCTAGTCCCTAAGGACCCCAAAGCGCTTCACACTACATTCAGTCATTCACCCATTCACACACACATTCACACACTGGCGATGGCAAGCTACATTGTAGCCACAGCTGCCCTGGGGCGCACTGACAGAGGCGAGGCTGCCGGACACTGGCGCCACCGGGCCCTCTGACCACCACCAGTAGGCAAACATGGGGTTAGTATCTTGCCCAAGGATATTTGGCATGCAGCCAGGAGGCAGCCTGGGATCGAACCACCGACCTTCTGATTAGTGGCTGACCTGCTCTGCCACCTGAGCTACAGCCACCCCAGATGCCCGAACCACCTCAGCTGGCTCCTTTCGATGTGGAGCAGCAGCTGCTCTACTCTGAGCCCCTCCCGGATGGCCGAACTTCTCACCCTATCTCTAAGGGAGAGGCCAGCCACCCTTCGGAGGAAGCTCATTTCTGCCGCTTGTATCCACGATCTCGTTCTTTCGGTCACTACCCACAGCTCGTGGCCATAGGTGAGGGTAGGGACGTAGATCGACCGGTAAATTGAGAGCTTCGCTTTTACACTCAGCTCCCTCTTCACCACGACGGACCGGTGCAGCGTCCGCATTACTGCAGCTGCACCCCCAATCCGTCTGTCGATCTCCGGCTCCCTTCTCCCATCACTCGCGAACAAGACCCCGAGATACTTGAACTCCTCCACTTGGGGCAGGAACTCATCCCCGACCCGGAGTGGGCACTCCACCCTTTTCCGGCTGGGAACCATGGCCTCAGATTTGGAGGTGCTGATCCTCATTCCCGCTGCTTCACACTCGGCTGCGAACCATTCCAGTGCGAGCTGGAGGCCCTCACCCGATGAAGCCAACAGAACCACATCATCTGCAAAAATCAGAGATGAGATTCTGAGGCCACCAAAGCGAAAGCCCTCCGCCACTTGGCTGCGCCTAGAAATCCTGTCCATAAAAATTATGAACAGAACCGGAGACAAAGGGCAGCCCTGGCGGAGCCCATCACCCACCGGGAACGAGTCCGACTTATTGCCGGCAATGCGAACCAAGCTCTTGCAACGGTTGTATAGGGATCGAATGGCCCGTAGCAATGGGCCAGACACCCCATATTCCCGCAACACCTCCCACAGGACACCCCGAGGGACACGGTCGAATGCCTTCTCCAAGTCCACAAAACACATGTAGACTGGTTGGGCAAACTCTCATGCACCCTCAAGTATCCTGGAGAGGATAAAGAGCTGGTCCAGTGTTCCGCGACCAGGACGAAAACCGCATTGTTCCTCCTGTATCCGAGGTTCGATTAACGGACGAACTCTCCTTTCCAGCACCCTGGCATAGACTTTCCCAGGGAGGCTGAGGAGTGTGATCCCCCTGTAGTTGGAACACACCCTCCGGTCCCCCTTCTTAAAGATGGGGACCACCACCCCGGTCTGCCAGTCCACAGGTACTGCCCCTGATCTCCACGCAACATTGCAGAGGCGTGTCAACCAGGACAGCCCTACAACGTCCAGAGCCTTCAGGAACTCGGGGCGGACCTCATCAACACCAGGGGCTCTGCCACCAAGGAGTTGTTTAACTGCCTCAGTGACCTCACCCCCGGAAATTGGCGGGTCATTCCCCTCATCCCCAGACTTTGCTTCCTCCTCGGAAGACGTGTCAGTGGGATTAAGGAGGTCCTCGAAGTATTCCTTCCACCGCCTGACAATTTTCTCAGTCGACGTCAGCAGCGCTCCGCCAGCACTATACACAGTGCAGGTAGAGCACCGCTTTCCCCTCCTGAGACGTCTGACGGTTTGCCAGAATCTCTTCGAGGCAGTCCGAAAGTCTTTTTCCATGGCCTCTCCAAACTCCTCCCACACCCGAGTTTTTGCTTCAGCCACTGCCCGAGCCGCATTCCGCTTGGCCTGTCGATACCTGTCGGCTGCCTCCGGAGTCCCACAGGCTAACCAAGCCCGATAGGACTCCTTCTTCAGCCTGGTGGCTCCCTTCACCTCTGGTGTCCACCATTTGGTTCAGGGATTACCACCACGGCAGGCACCAACCACCTTGCGGCCGCAGCTCAATGCAGCAGCTTCGGCAATGGAGACGCTGAACATGGTCCATTCGGACTCAATGTCCCCAGTCTCCCTCGGAATGCTGTTGAAGCTCTGCCGGAGGTGTGCGTTGAAGATCTCGCGGACTGGGGCCTCTGCTAGACGTTCCCAGCACACCCTCACTACGCAGGTGCACCAGGTCTGTCCAGCGTCCTCCCCCGCCACCTGATCCAACTCACCACCAGGTGGTGATCAGTTGACAGCTCAGCCCCTCTCTTTACCCGAGTGTCCAGAACATATGGTCGCAGGTCTGCTGATACGATTACAAAATCGATCATCGACCTACGGCCTAGAGCGTCCTGGTGCCACGTGCACTTATGGACACTCTTATGTTCGAACAGGGTGTTCGTTATGGCCAAACTGTGATTAGCACAGAAGTCCAATAACAAAGCACCGCTCGGGTTCAGATCAGGGAGGCAATCACGCCCCTCCAGGTCTCGCTGTCGTTACCCACGTGAGCATTGAAGTCTCCCAGCAGGACAACAGAGTCTCCAGGTGGAGCACCCTCCAGCACCCCCCCCCCCTCCCCCAGGGACTCTATGAAGGCTGGGTACTCTGAACTGCTACTCGGCGCATAAGCGCAGATGACAGTCAGGACCCGTTCCCCGACCCTAAGGCGCAGGGAACAAACCCTTTCGTCCACCGGGAAAAACCCCAACGTACCGGCAGCAAGCCGAGGGGATATTAGGATACCCACCCCAGCCCGCCGCCTCTCACCAGGGGCAACTCCAGACTGAGACAGAGTCCAGCCCCTCTCCAGGAGACTGGTTCCAGAGCCCAAGCCATGCGTAGAGGTGAGCCCGACTATATCTAGCCGGTACCTCTCAACCTCACGCACTAACTCAGGCTCCTTCCCCACCAGAGAGGTGACATTCCATGTCCCTATTGCCAGTCTTGGCAGCCGGGGGTCAGTCCGCCAGGGCCTCCGCTCCTGGCCGCCACCCGGCACACAATGCACCCGACCCCTATGGCGCCTCCTGCGGGTGGTGGGCCTGCGGGAGGATGGGCCCATGTCTCCTCTTCCCCATGGACTAAGGCCCGGCCACCAGACGCTCGCCCTTGGGCACCCTCCCCGGGCCTGGCTCCAAGGCGGGGCCCCGGTAACCCTATCCCGGGCAGAGTAAACTGTTCCCTCGGTGTCCTTTTCATAAGGGTCTTATGAATCGCTCTTTGTCTGGTCCCTCACCCAGGGCCAATTTGCCATGGGAGACCCTACCAGGGGGCAAAAGCCCCCAGACAACAGAAAATTATTTTATAAAACAATAACAGAAGCAGAAGCAACAGAAGTAACATCCTTTTAGTCGTACTAGAAGATGTTTCAGTATAATATTTACAGGGAAGTTTTCTTATCTTTTTTTATAATCCTTAAAAAGGGAAACTTCTAATCATATTTAAAGTAAATTATGGGAATTTTTACTGAATAATATTTTGGACTTCTTTAAGTTACTTGAAGACGTTTCACCTCTCATCCGAGAAGCTTCTTCAGTTCTAAGGTCAAATGGTGGAGAGTCCCAGATATAAACCTAGTGGGAGTATGCCCCCACAGAGGGACAAAAGGACCCCCTGATGATCCTCTAATCGCCTGAGCCAAGGTGTGAAACTGGGTGTGGGTCCCAATCAGCCAGAGTTTCGGGTGAGATCATTGTGAAACCTGGCCCCACCTTATCTGGGACTCTCCACCATTTGACCTTAGAACTGAAGAAGCTTCTCGGATGAGAGGTGAAACGTCTTCAAGTAACTTAAAGAAGTCCAGACACTTTTCTTTGCAAGCTCCTTTGACTACGATGACCTGGATGACTGAGAACCTTCACAGACACTGAATAATATTGTATTTTATCATTTTCATAGTGGATTTTACAGTGAAAATTTTTTGCATTTTGTAGCACAAACTTTATTTTATAGGTCATTTTTATGTAAAATTTAGGAAGACATTATTTTTTCTTTCTTCTACAGTAAAATACTGACCATAGCACTATTTGTAACTGTAAAATCAGCAATAACAATACCTTCTTATGGTGAAAGAAAAAAAATGTTTAACCCGTAATTTTACAGGGATTTTCAGCAACCACAGCTGACAGCGTTTTACCGTGAAATATATGGGGTTCTTTTTTTTTTGGGGGGGGGGGGGGGGGGGGGGGGGGGTTACAGTGTGGCTTTATGATTAGTAGTGCATTTCACTTTCTGTGGTCTGACATACTAGTGCCTGCTTGTCTGTTTTTCTTATGCCTTGGTTGGTCATTGTGTGTGGTCATGGCCATCAGTCCTGGCAAACTCCCTGTTGGCAAGAATAATTTTTTGGTGACAGCTCACATAGCTGCCATCGTTTTCCCTGTTACACTTTGTATTTGTTGAGTTTGCTTGTTGCATCCACTGAGGAACACACGCGACACAAGAAATGTAAGACAATGGAAAGTGTGTGTGTCTTTCCATTTCTCAGCATTAGTGAAATCTGTGATTAGTTCTGAATGAGGGGAGATGAATTGTTCTAATTTTTAGTTCATACCACTGAGATTGAGCTCCTCTCACTGTGAATGGGAAGCACTAGTAGAATCTCAATCTACTGTCATGAAAAGGGTCACATTTGAGCACCGACTTAATTTTCTGACTCAGTGCTCCAGGTTCCAATGGTATAGATGGGTTGGTGGGTGTGGAGGCTGACGAGGATCCTGCTGAATGGTGGAACACAGAAAATAGATTAAAATGGTGCGCCACAGTTTGTAACATTCAAGAAAATGAACTAAGCCACATATAGGCAGCACCTAGAAAAATATTCATCTTTCTGTGTATCATTTACAATTCTTTACAGCAATTCTTTTATTTTTTTAAATAAACATTTCAAACTATTTACAGAACAATCAGCTGTTCTGCATCAAATCTGATGCCACACAAATTATTTGTTTCACTCCAAAAAATAATTTCTGTCCACTATGAGATGAAAGAGAACAACAGCCTGATACCTGCAGGCCTGACAGCAGCAGATGTATCACTGCTGTAACACCTGTAACATTCAGCAGTCGCCTCATTGTTCTGACACACACAACAAAACTATTGACTACACTACACACTAACTACACACTAACTACACACTAACAACACACTAACTACACAAGATTTGCGCTAAACGTCGCAAATCTCTCACATCTCAAAACACCGTCGTCACTCCTAAAACTTCCCTCTTCCTAAACAACTAAATGCCATGTTGCCATATCATTTTTTGATTGGTCGACATGGTACATTTTTCCACCAATAGGAAAGGGTGGGGTTTTTTCGGTTTTGTTTTTGTTCACAGGCTTTCCAGCGTTTTCCTTATAAAACGCCGTTTTTACCGTTTCTTCCCGCAGTAAATATAAACAACGACAGTATTCAGGAAGAAAACCAAACATTGCAGATATTTTATCATAACTCTGGTTTTACGTGGCCGATCAACACAATTTAAAAACTGGTATAAAGTCCACACTTTGTCCGTCAGTTGTTCCGTCTGTCCTGCTCACATCTCCAGTGGTTGTACACGTTGTCATTAACGTGGCTTCACTCTACATCAGCCGCTTTGCTAAAACACCGGTGTCGGCTAGTGATGCACGAATCATGAACAAATCGTTCAATACTCGAGAATCACTTTACTGACTCATGAATCATTATTCACAAGCCCAACTGACTCACTGACTCATCCCTGTTGCTGTTAGCAAACTAATTTCATTAGTAGAAATATATCTAGCTTATATTTAAAATTGTGGAGAAAAACACAACATCCAGTACCTTAACAAAAAAAATTCTGCTCTGAACTGGAAGAAAAAATCCTGAGTAGAAGCTCACATCAAGACAATAGCTCCTCGGTTCACAGTAGCATCGCTCTGCTAACATGCTAACAGCACATTTGAGCAACTCACCCCGTCCCTTCCTGTGCTGAATCGTAGCGTAAGCGAATCACTCAGGACTCACTAACCCCCTCCCTCCTGTGCTCAGTGGCGGGCCTGTTTGGCGCCCTGGGTGAACACTCCCTCTGCCATTATCCAATGACACATCTGCTTACCTGTATCCTTTGCTCGTTTCTCCTCCTCTTCTTTTCTCTTTTTTCTAATCTGACCACTTGATGGCTTTGAACTTTTCTTGTCCATCTTCCATTGGTTTTAATGTTGCACTACAGTATGAGCACCCATCCCCCAACTCGAGGATCACCACAACATAACCTAATAGACCTACACCTTCAGATTCACTTTGTCTAAGGTGTATTTCTGGGATTTCACACAACCCAGGATTCAAATCATGAATACATAATGGGCTTGGATTTACAACATTATGAATGAAATGTGCTCTATTTGGAAGCAGCTGGCCCCTCCCCTTTCGACGGGTTGTGTGTGAGACTTTAAATCATCAAACTGTAAATTATACATTTTAAATTGTTATTGATCCCTTTACCCCGAGTCCTAAAGTGTATATTTATTTTCTTATTCTTCTTATATTTATTGTTTGTTTACTTGCACTGCTGTAACTGGAGCCTCGTCGTCTCTTCTCTCTATATACTGGACTGTATGTAGCAGAGATGACAATAAAGTTTACTTAAATAAAGTATAGAATTTCAAAAAAACATCGGTGCAAATTCTGTATCATGATGTCTGGTATTTTCGTGTTTGTTGGTTTGTTTTTATTTTGTTTTATTTTGCGAGTTGGTTATTAGATGCCGCTCCAGCCAGCCAAAGAATCCCCCGCCGCCCCGCCCTCTCCTCCCTGTGCCGCAAGCAGCAGGCGCACCTCGCAAACGGAGGGCGCCCTTACTCCCAGCAAATGGGGGACAGAAAACCGATCGGTGCCTATGCCATTCCCAATATGCGCTGGCATGATGTCGGGGCAACATGAGTACGAGCAATTTATTTATTTATTTGGTTTTTTTGCCAATGCCCGTGATGCCGCCCCCCACCACGATGCCGCCCCGGGCAACCGCCCGTGTCGCCCGTATCAAAAACCGCTACTGCCTGTGCTGAATCATAGCGTAAGCGAATCACTCAGAACTCGCTCATCCCCTCCCTTCCTGTGCTGAATTGCAGGCTGTGTCCCAATTCAGGGTCTGCACGCTTGAAGTACGCGCACTACGTGTACTACGTACGGTGCGTACTATAAGTACGAGAAGTGCGGAAGTGAGAGGCTTGTGAAATGGGACGGTCTGGCCTTCGTCGCGCTGTTCAGGTTGCCTAGCAACCATGATACTAACAGCGAGAAACGTTACATACATGAAGGAGAAAAAATGTTTTGTTGGTCATTCATTTTTGTCATGACATCACTTTGATTAGTTGTGTATCTGAGGCTGAGACCACAGGACTGTAAATCATGATTGTTGGGCTTCATTTCTGTACCGAACAATTATATAAAAAAAAAAAAAACCAGCATGCCCCTGCGGGCGGTTTATCCTTCAAGCTCGGGTCCTCTACCAGAGGCCTGGGAGCTTGAGGGTCCTGCAGTATCTTAGCTGTTCCCAGGACTGCACTCTTCTGGACAGAGATCTCCGATGTTGTTCCCGGGATCTGCTGGAGCCACTCGCCTAGCTTGGGAGTCACCGCACCTAGTGCTCCGATTACCACGGGGACCACCGTTACCTTCACCCTCCACATCCTCTCGAGCTCTTCTCTGAGCCCTTGGTATTTCTCCAGCTTCTCGTGTTCCTTCTTCCTGATATTGCTGTCATTCGGAACCGCTACATCGATCACTACGGCCGTCTTCTTCTGTTTGTCTACCACCACTATGTCCGGTTGGTTAGCCACCACCATTTTGTCCGTCTGTATCTGGAAGTCCCACAGGATCTTAGCTCGGTCATTCTCCACCACCCTTGGGGGCATCTCCCATTTTGACCTCGGGACTTCCAGGTTATACTCGGCACAGATGTTCCTGTACACTATGCCGGCCACTTGGTTATGGCGTTCCATGTATGCCTTGCCTGCTAGCATCTTGCACCCTGCTGTTATGTGCTGGATTGTCTCATCTTTACACAGCCTGGGGTCTTGCCTGGTGTGATAGACCCCAGCCTCTATGGATCTGTGCTCAGAGCTTGTTCTTGTGCTGCCATGATTAGTGCCTCTGTGCTGTCTTTCAGTCCAGCTTTATTCAGTTCAGTTTTATTAATGACCTCCTCTATTTTATTTGAACTCTCTATGTTCTTGTTGGTTAAAATACTGTTGGAAAAGCAATAAATAAATCTTTGAGAAAAAAAAATTGTGACCTTAGTGAGCTCTTTTACTGAAACCGTTGCAGGCCTGGTCGTTGCTCGGGCTCGTTGGGCCAGAAAACACACAAATGGCCGCTTCACTTGTTAAACAAGCAGAAAATAAAAGGCACGCGCTCAAGTCTACTCACAAGTCCTTTGGGCTAAGTGCGAGGGCAAGCTGAGGGGCAGGCTCGGTTTGTGACCATGCGGCCTCCACTCGCCAACGTGGTTGGAATTAGCGGCATACCTGGGCTGCTGAGTACACTGGGACAAACCCACGGAAATCCTATCAACAGCAGAAGGGTCCAGAGAATTCTTCTCGGTCCATCATCACAGGGTAAAACAATCCATAACAGGTAGACTCTGCATCCATGGCTATTGTTTGACTATTCTCCTGTTAGCTCTGGTATACAACCACCTCCGGTAATGTGTAGCTGCCGACTCTCACTAGCTTAGTTAGTGTTCGTTTCTTTCGCCTCGCTTAGACCCGCCTTCCTTACGTCTGATTGAACAAAAGGTTTACATCAACCAATGGGATAAAAGAAAATACAAGATTGATAACCCAAAATGAACTTGTAAAACAACTTGCAGCAAATACAAAGTTTTCCTTGTTTCACATTAGATAACAAACTTTTTTTTCTTCTAATTTTTAACTCCATGAACACTTAAATTATGATTAACTTCTATTTATTGTGATTTTAAACACGTTTTTATTGCATTTGAACTCTTTTTTGTTTTTTAAACAGATATATGAAATATTTACAATAAAGTCTTTACATTACAATATTTATATCCTTTTAACATGTAGGGTCTAAAATAGATATTTGAGACCAGGCTACACCCTCCCCGTCCAAAACATTTAGACGTCCTCATCTAACGCAGGATTTTAGTCTTAGGCTCAGAGTAGTGCCTTCGGTGTTTAGAGTGTTTTATATGATGGTTTTTATCTGTGGTGCTACTGAGGTTCAACTGTATAACCATGCCTTGGTGTACAATAGTCACAGGCTTCTCAGACTGCATTCCAGGTTTGTCATAGGTCAAACGGATTACTGGTTGCACCTGTCGCATTGACTTTTGGGTTTTACGTCTTGTGAGAGTCCTCAACTCCACCTCGGTGTCTGCAGCCGTATCACTGGTATCTCCTTCCACATTTGATGGCTGACATTCCTCTTCATCCCTTTCAGAAGGTCCTTCCTCCAATTCCGGTTCACTCTCAAATGAGGGGGAATTATCAGAGGGAAGAGGTTCTGTGTTAGATCTGTCTGGCTTGAATTCATGTCTCTGAATATGGTCACTGGTAATAGTGGGGTACGTGCAGACATACTCGTTCTCAGATTCTGAGTCTGGCAAGACATCAGATAATCAATCTTCTTGGTCCCGTATCTGACGTCTGCTGGCATGACGTCTTCTGGTAACTGGTGTTCTTACTCTTTCAGGTGAAACTGAGTTATCTGCAATTCTGACAAGATAATTGCAGATAACTCAGATAGTCTCTGTGTAGAGTTTTGACACCTCCAGATCCCTGTTCCGGTTTTACCTTGTACACAGGTAGGTTCGGCAGCTGTGTGATGACAATGTAAGGTATTGACTTCCATCGGTCTTGCAGTTTGCGTTTACCAGTAAGGCCAACATTTCTTATCAGGACTCTGTCTCCTTCTTGTAAAGGTTGGTCTCTTACTCTTTGGTCATAAAGTGACTTGTTTCTCAAATGGTTCTTTGTTGCATTCTCGGTAGCTAGATATTATGCTTGTTTGAGTTCTTTCCTCATTTTGTCGACGTACTGTAGGTGAGTCATCTCTGCGTCATCTTCAAGAACAGCACCAAAGCAGATGTCAATGGGCAATCTGGCATTAAGTCCAAACATTAAATAGTATGGAGAATATCCAGTAGACTCATTTTTTGAGCAGTACTAACTGGCTAATGTGCTGACTCCAGTTTTTGTTTCTGTACATTTTCAAGAGTTCCAAGCATTGATAGCAGGGTTCTGGTGAAAAGTTCTGGCTGAGCATCTCCTTGCGGATGATATGGTGAAGTACGTGATTTTCGGATACCTAGCATAGACAAGAGCTCTTTGATAAGGCGGCTTTCACACATTTTGATGTATTGGTCCACATCAGCATTCATGTGTGGCCAATATAGTCTTTTGTCTCTTAGTTCAAGTTTTCCGCTCTCACGACTTAACAAAGACATATCAGGTGGTTGATTTTTGGATGTGACAAGTTGCTTTCCAGTATGTATGGCTTGTTTGACTGGTCCAATGACTGGGTCCAGATCTTGAGCGACTTGTAAGTCTGTAGGAGTCAATTGATCTTCCAAAGTTGCTTTTAGGTTTACTGGAAGAACGTAAGCTTCTGGAATCATCGATGTAGGAACTCCAAGTTGGTCTACTAGCCTGAGAGAGGACTCAGTAGTTTCATAGATAGATTCCTTTTTACAGATGGCTTTTATGGCAGATTGTGGAACATCTGTCCATTCGGTGTCATTGCTGTGTTGTCGGGACAATAGATCTGCGTCTATGTTGTGACGACCAGGACGATATTAGATGTTGAAATCGTACGTGGCTAAAGCTGCAAGCCAACGATGTCGAACAGCATTTAGCTTTGCAGTGGTCAACACGTAGGTTAGGGGATTTTTGTCAGTTCTAACCGTGAACTTAGCTCCATAAAGATAGTATGAAATTGTTAAGGTTCAAAAATTGAGGAAGGAGAGTACAAACAACCATGGTCCAGAAGATCTTGGTCAAACAATTGATTTTAATGAATACACGCGTGGGAAGACCATTCTGCATGCAGACAGGAATTAATCTTCGACTTAATCAAAGCATACACAGATTTTTATAGCATCAGGGTTTGAATTAATGACGCCCCTTCATACGTCACAGACAGAATACATACATACGTCAAATCAAAACCACAATGACTTTTAACACAGTTTAAAAGAACGTTGTCTTCGTCTCGTCTGGAACACGAGCCCCACATCCTGCCAGACGCTGTTCCTCTTTCCAGAGACAAACATGACCAACTTCTCACCTATAAATGAGTCTACTAATGTGTGTGTGTGTATGTGTTGACCCTACATGCCCTCTCATCTCACCCGTTGCACTTCTGACCTTTTACCAGACCAGAGGCTCATCCTTATGTGTAATAACCTAACTGAAACTACATGTACTATGTTGATTAAATGTTTTAATCAAGAACCTCTACTAAGAGCTTAGTAAAAGAATATAAAAGTATAACAGACAATTTGAATAACCTAGTAATTCAAATAGCCTCGTCTAACCTGCTCAGAATAACTTAGACTCTGCTTTCACTTCTGCAAACTCTCTGGAACTTCCTGTCAACTGCAACTTATTCTTTCTAAAACACACACACTGTTTAAACCTCTGAATACAATATCAATGCTGCAGATTCTATTATTAATGCAATGGTAATGATGATGATTATTTAACAATAGCAGTAAAATAATTTCCCTGCTCCACACTCCCTCTCTCGACCTCTGGAACACCAGAGGTCGCAATACATTGTGTCCTCGCTCTGACCCTCTCTGGCTCAGCAAATCAGACAACCTCATGTCCTCTAATTGGTCCAGTAATAAACACCAGCTCCCATTCGAGAACACTCCATGCGTAAGCTTAGGTTTTCTTGGTCCCTCTCTTGTGGTCCATCAGGCCTCGGACCTCCAGGATCCTCACCCCCCTGCGGTCACCGAGATCTTCTGCAAAGGAAACAAAACACCTTTTCCTGCACCTCCCTAACTTATCATATTTGGGACTTCTGTAATCAAAAGCCTGATCCTAATTATGTTCTTAACTTATTGACTTGTAATTATATAGATATTCTTCAGCGTTACTCATCACTTTAAAACTCTTCAAGCGCTGCTTTCACGTCCGGTTGCTTGCTCTATTTTCCCTTATCTGATCATCAACTTCCTTTACACGAACTGTCGCTGCTCAACAAGAAAATCATTATAAGCGCCTATTCTACTAAAAGCTCCAAAAGAAAACAACCACTTTAATCAATTAAGTTTAAGCATATAAGAGAAACAACTCCTGTGTGTTAACACTAACTTCATTTTAACCTCACATTTCCTATGTTATAACCTGTTTTTGGTATAGCCTTTTTATTTCATTTTGCTCATTTTAATGTAACAATACCTCCTAATTTTAGTTTATCAGACTTAACCAAAATATATGCTTTCCTTCCTCTTTGGTCCGTCCTTAAGTTCAGTTAAAAGCTAAATGAATTTGAGGCCTTTTGCCTGGAATTAATACTGTCATGTGTGTTTGTGGACTCTGTGTCTGTAAGCGCGTGCAATCCTTCAATAACTCATATCATCCTCACAGTAGATTGGCTAATCATAGCGCTAGCCAAAGGCTCGTGACCCTCAAGAGACAAATTGAGCCACAACTCCTTTAAAGGCACAAAATGCAATATGTATAACAATCATTTCTACGTATAAGCTCTCCCGTTTATCCCAAAAATAAATCTATGTAATATTTGTATGTGTAAGCCTATAACCACTACTTCTAGACATCAAAAAGAAATCAAACCTTTTCTACTCCTTCAACCCTCACTAATTTTCCCCCAAAGCATATCTTTTTGTCAACATGTCCCACAATTTCCCTCTAAGATTTGTACACAGCTTTAAGACACTGGCATTGTATCTACTAAACAGGATTCAGTTCACTTTAATCCTTTAACCTTAACATAAAAATAACAGTTTCAGTTTTACCATATCCAAATGATCAAAAAACCCAAATGTCCTAATATGATCCTAAATTATTAAACAATTAAATTAATAAACCCTAAACCCCCCTTTATTTTGACACATGAAATGTGTCAAAATACTATACAAAACTAAAAATGCTCAGTTTCCCCACTCATGATCCAATCTATGTCTTAAAACAGAACAATTATCAGTCATGTGTTTCTTCAATTAATGGTAACATGAGTTATATCAAAAAATGTTTCCCCTTTAGCATTTGGCATTCTCCCAACAATATACTATAATACCATAATCTAACCCCACTCAATAAAACAGAAATTTTCTCTGGTAATAAGCAAATTGTTTGTCCACATTTATTCATTCACACCTTCATCCAGTCACACATTCACTCACATGCAGTCACACCATATTTTTTGCTAATAGTGGAGACCCCCGCGCAAGTGATCAGATTCTCCACCCTCAGCAAAATGAGCTCATTCATTTTTTCTATTTTCCATAGGAAAATATTTCTTTATGCTTTTGAACTGGATGGACTCGCTACAATCCTTTTTCAGACAGGGACTTACGACCTCATCAGGTCCCCACAGGTAGCGTTCTCCTCAGCCAGTTGTAATCTGGAAAGCCCACCTTATATTTGCTCTTCCCGAGAATTTGTCAGCGCTGTTATTCACTGTTGCAGGCCTGCTTAGAACAAAAATGAGAAAAAATAGAGCTGATTATTAGCTCATGAAAACACAAAACAAAATCACCTGACAGGTTTTCTCTAAGTGCACTGTTACAAAAATAATGGGCCCCCTCTTAGACATGTCCATGTTTCCTAAAACTCCCTCTATTAAAAACAAAAAACAAAAACAATCCCAACCTAACTAACAGAATCAACCCATCACCACAACAACCTAAAAAACCTTAAACACACAAAAGTTTTGCCACCACAGAATTTCACCTCCTCAATACACCGAAAGTCTTGTTAACGCCACACAATTTGCACACAACAATCACCCCCTTTATGCACTTTAACATGCTTACATTCAACATAAAACATAACCCCCTTACGACAACATATAAGCACTAAACTATAAATTTCCTACCCAAATCTGCACTCCTCTTCTCTGGCATGCTTCCTCTTCTGAAAACCTCAGTCACACACACACAGGAAGCTCCTTCGTCACCACTCACTTCAGCTAATTTGCATACTGAGTCATCTCTCAATGAGTTGCCGTAACAAGAAAAACACATGTTTAAACATTACCAACTTACTAAATTATTTTATTTCTTTCTACAGTGATCACTGGTTTTGATCACTCAGTACCAGGGCACTCCTAAGTCACTCTTTTAAAACCACTCATACAAATAGCAAGCTGTTCTTCATTGCATATGTTTGTGTTCTTAGCCAGGTTTAATCAGTGTCTATGCATTAATTTCCACAAGCTTGTCTTGTCTTTGTAGGGTTAATGCATTTTCTGTTTGTGTGTGTTAATTTGCATATGTTGCTTTTGCAGTGTTTCAGACTCCTTCACAATTTTGCCTTTAAACAGTCAATTTTCTCCTTTCCAAATTTGCTAACCCAAATTCTGATTTCCCACCTTAAATAACAGCATTCCTTATCCTCAGCCACAAGTTAGGGCTCCACTTGTCAGGTTTATGGAGACATGGCGCTGTGAACAATTCAACTAGAAACTTGCCTTGGCATGTCCAGTCAAGTTAACCTACAGGTTTCTTCCGACCGCTGCATGTGGAGAATTGATCCAGGTCTGTTTCGCCCCCAAAGAAACACAACTGAGACATTTTCATTATTATCATGAGTACTTAAACTACCCGTTTCCCTCTCTCTGGTCAGAAATACCAGCTTATGTTATGTGTATAAGTGTAAGCAGGTCTTCATTGCTTTTCCTATGTATGTTAATGTTCAGTGAGTGTAAGCTGCTTTCTTCATTGCCTCTGTATGTTATAATCAGGTTTAATTCATGCATCTTTTCACTGATTTCTTAATTCAAAACTATCTCACTTATTCTTTCCAGAAATAATTTCACATGTAACACTTTGTGTATGTGTGTTTTCTATTCATTGATGTAATTGTCAATTATTTTCTCTCTTTATTTTACCTCCTTTTAGTTTTCTGGTGGACATCTCTAAACACCATCATAAGTTCAGGCTTCAATTTCAGTCCAATTATACCCTGTATTCTTGCAGTCGAACTCGTCCGGCTTCACCTCGCACTGGTCCCTGTCCTCTTCTCTCAGTGTCCTTTTGTTGTCTTGAATTCTCCAGCAAACACAGTCTGTTTCTTCTCTGTTTCTCTTCAATATTTTCCTTTTGGATTAAGTCCCAGCCTGGCAAAATATCACATTCAGTGCCTTTAGACAGTCATGTCTCTGTTCTTACCAGCCTGCAGTTCACCGTCCATGTTTCATCACGTGGTTTCTTCTTTTCTGTTGATGCTTTCAGTCGTCTCTTTCAAGATTACTTCAAGCATGGCAAATCTGACAATCAGTGTCCAGTGCTTTCCACAGCTCATTATCCCACTGTTCAACTGCCCAGCCTGTAATTTACAGTACATGTTTCCACCTCGTGGTTCTTTACATGCTGCTGCTGATGTCACCAGTCAACAGTGTCAAAGGTTCAGTAGCACTGACTTTTGCCTGCTTTTAAATCTTCTCAAATCCACGATGTTCTGTTGGTCTTCATCAGGAGATTAACTGTCCTTTGAGCTTCTTCTCAGGATGGTGACAAGTGCGAGGTCAAGCTATAAGCCAAAATCTGGCCTGTTTTCTCCCCATTATGCTACTCTACTGGTTTTGGCGCCGTACTCAAAATTCCAGGTTGAGAGAAGTCCACCTTTATTCATTTGTAACCTGTATTGACACACTAAAGCATACGATTAATATCCTTTTCATTTATTTTCTTAAAACCTCCATTCGCTTTATCTGCCTAGAGTTTAACCCGTCTGGGTGCTCACTCGTCACAGTCTCTCCTTCTATGGGCATGCAACCTTCCTGTCACCCACACCATTTCCTGTTACACACACACAGCACTCAGAGCAATATTTTCGGTTCCTCTTTCCTATTTTACAACCTAATCAAACTGTTTAGTTTTACTAAGTTTTGATCTAAAAACAATGCACCCTTATTTCACGCACACACACTTTTAAATATACTAAATTCTTTGCATTTGTCAGCATTCACATCACAGTTTTCCGCGTGCTCGGCCGAGCTCTTTCAAACTTCAGGAATCGTCTCACACACACCGCCTTTTCCTCTCACACTTCCTTTTGCACTCACTCTACTATCAACTTTCATAGTAGTATTATTATTTATTATTTTGTACACATCGCACCCAATCCCTCAAAGCCTACTACTCACAGCATTCACACTTAAACTGTGACAGGAGTTGAGGAATATACTCACAACACGCTTTCCTAAGAACATTTTAGACATGCCTTTCATAATCAGAAAGAGCAAGTCAAAAACAAACAAACAAAAATTGAAACCTCCATTACTTCTCACCGCACACACAAGAAATTGAAAAAATAAACACACCAGCAACTATTGCTGGAGAGAAGCTACTACTGAGAGTAATATGTTAATCTTAAATATATACAGTGCACTCACTATATTTATATATCTACATTCAAACTCAGTCAATTACTATACATCCACTACGGCAACTCAAAACTTTATTTATAGTCCTCTAATAAACATAAATGGCATCTTAAACACACTCAACAATGTTTGCAGCAGTATTTGTAAAACCAACTGTGGCTTAAACAGTTCACTGCTTACTCATTTGCATTTTCACACTCACACACACCGTCTAAAAATAGCTCCAGCATTGCCTCAGACTCCTTTCACACAGAGATCTCTTATTTTATATTACAAAGACGTCTTATATTTACAACCACTGTCAGATCTGTCAGCTTTAGCGCCTAACCAATTTCGACAAATTTAAGTTAACTGTCATGGTCCTGGGTCGGTGACCCAGCGCTTTTAGTTTGTTATCATTTTCTAGATGATGATTGTTTAAGTTCTGTGTTATTTTCGATCTGCCTCTGAGTCTGCGTCTGTATCTGTCTGTCTATGGTGTCTCCCCATCTGTTTGTGAATCTGTCTGTTTAGTTCAATGTCTTGTCTGGTTCCATGTGTCTGAGTTTCCCGTTTTATTGTGAAGGTCCGTGTCATATGTGAGTGTGCTCAGTTCACGTTTCCCCTGTCCCGTCAGCTCAGATTCCTCCCAGCTGTGTTGCCCTCCTGTCTCTCATCCCCTGATTACTGGTGTGTGTATTTAAGCCCTGTGTGTTCTCCTGCCTGTTGTCGGCTCGTCTGCGTTCATCCCCTCTGTCAGTGCGCCCCAGGGCAGCTGTGGCTACAATGTAGCTTACCATCGCCAGTGTGTGAATGTGTGTGTGAATGGGTGAATGACTGAATGTAGTGTGAAGCGCTTTGGGGTCCTTAGGGACTAGAAAAGCGCTATACAAATGCAGGCCATTTACCATGTATCACTGCGTTCCTCTGTGTAACTCCGCGTCAGTCTGTGTAACTCCGTGTCAGTCTGTTTCCCTGTGTTCCACGGTGTCCTGTTCCTCGTCTGCATCTCTCTGCTTCTCATCCCGTTGTCATATGCTCCCAGGTCTGTTATTTTTAGTTCTCCCAGTTTAGGTGTCTTTAGTTATTTGTTATGCCCCACTGTTTGTTTGCCACTACACCTCTGTAAATAAAACCACCGGTATCTCATCCACTGCCTGCATCTTGGGTCCGTCTTCCAACTCCACACGGCTCGCCTCGGCACCCGTGACAGTACGAGCCGACCAACATGGACCCAGCGGCATCTGCACCTCCCGAGGAGCTTCGGGAGGAACTAATTGACTCTGTTTCCAGGTTGGTTAACCTATGGCTCGAGCATGAGGGGGAAGAGTGTCTCCGCGCTGTAGAAGCCAGGCTACAGCAGCTAATCTCTACTCACTCCTGGCTGCTGGACTCTCTTCACCCGCTCACACAGGACTTCATCCTTCACGAGCTGCACCTTCACCCACCAGCCGCTACCGCTTCCCAACCCAGCCCGGCGGTGAAGATTTTGCCCGGCCCGCCGAAGGTTTTGCCCGGCCCGCCGGAGGTTTTGCCCGGCCCGCCGGAGGTTTCGCCCAGGAGGAAGCGACGATCGCGCCGTCGGCGCGTCGCCCCACAGCCGGAGATTAGGACTTCGGAACTGCCGGCTGTGGTGAGTGGAAAAGACACTCCGTCTGTTTCGCCAGCTCGAATGACTGTTTATTCCGGGGCTGTGTTTGTTGAGCCAGCTGCCCAGCAGGTAGCTCAGTTAGCCACCCAGCAGCCACTAGCTCTGTTAGCCACTCAATCGCCACCTCCATTACAGTCACAGCCAGACCTATTAGACACTTGGTTACAATCCATAGCTCAGTCAATAGCTCAGTTGGCAAGAGACTCATCAGCTTTATTATCAGCTCAGCCACCTATTCAGCCACCATCTACACCAGCTCCGCCTGTACTACAAGTCCAGTCCGTCCAACCGGAAAAGCGCTGTTTTACACCTGTTCATGTCAAGCAGAGAGACACACCACATAACGCAGTTGTCAGTCCGCAACAGCTGGCCAGCCCAGAGACTGTGACGCACTCCAGGGCCTCCCCAGAGGCTGGGTCCCAGCCCCCGGCCGACTCTGGACCCCTGGAGATTAAGAAGCCAGCTGAGGACTGCATCCGGCTGTCGCTGCCTGAGCTGGGTCAATGCTCTGTGCAGCTGCAGTCTGCCTTGTGTTTGCCAGAGGCCCGTGCGCCTGCTGGCTCTGAACTGTGCCCGCCAGAGGCCCGTGTGCCTACTGGTTCTGAACTGTGCCCGCCAGAGGCCCGTGTGCCTACTGGTTCTGAACTGTGCCCGCCAGAGGCCCGTGCGCCTACTGGTTCTGACCTGTGTGTTCCAGGGGCCCCGGTGCCCACTGGTCCAGAGACTGTTTTCGCTGGGGGGCCCGAGGAGCCCGTCCAGCCTCCTGCTTCGCCTGCTGGGGGGCCCGAGGAGCCCGTCCAGCTGCCAGCTGCAGCCTCATCATCCTCGCCAGCTGCAGCTTCATCCACGCCGCGGGCAGCAGCAGCGTCTTCCACGCCGCGGGCAGCAGCAGCGTCTTCCACGCCTGCAGCGCTACAGTCTCCGGCTTCCACGCCGTCGCCTGCTGCAGCCTCATCATCCTCGCCAGCTGCAGCCTCCGAGCCTTCATCCTCGCCCGGTCCAGCTTCGGCTTCAGCGTCGCCCGGTCCGGCCTCCTCATCCACTTCAGCTTCGTCCTCATCTGGTGCAGCCTTCGTGTCTTCACCCACGCCAGCTGCAGCCTCCCTGTCTTCACCCACACCGTCGCCTGGTCCAGCCTCCGTGTCTTCATCCTCGCCTGGTCCAGCCTCCGTGTCTTCATCCTCGCCTGCTCCAGCCTCCGTGTCTTCATCCTCGCCTGCTCCAGCTCCCGCATCACCTGCAGTGGCCTCCTCTTCAGCTTCAGCTGCTTCGTCTGGTCCAGCCTCAGCATCCTCATCAGCTGCTGCCTCGCCTGGTCCAGCCTCTGCTTCTGCTTCTGCCTCGCCTGGTCCAGCCTCTGCTTCTGCTTCAGCCTTGCCTGGTCCAGCCTCTGCTTCTGCTTCAGCCTCGCCTGGTCCAGCCTCTGCTTCTGCTTCAGCCTCGCCTGGTCCAGCCTCTGCTTGTGCTTCAGCCTCGCCTGGTCCAGCCTCTGCTTCTGCTTCAGCCTCGTCTGGTCCAGCCTCCGCTTCTCCTGGGGCTGCAGGGGCCACGCAGCCTTCAGGTCCCCTACTACCACCTCCATATCGTCGGTCATCTGCCAGGCCACTTGTTGGGCATCTCCGCCACCGTGGACGCCCTCCTGAACGCCGCCACTGCCTTCCGCGTGGCCGGCCTCCGGACTTGTTTCCACGCCGCTGTTGCCGTCCGCACGGTCGGCCCCCAGAACTGTTTCCACGCCACTGCCTACTGCGTGGCCGGCATTCGGACCTGCCCCGCTGCCATTCGCATGGTCGGCCTCCTGAATTTGACCATCTGGGCCTTTTTGGACTCTGTCCCTCCGTCCTGGGCCCCCTCTGCCCGCCCTGGTCGGGTCCTTTTCTGTTTTGTTTTGGTCGGTTTTTGTGTTTCTTCTGGGCTGTCTGGAGCCAGCCCTTGAGGGGGGGGGTACTGTCATGGTCCTGGGTCGGTGACCCAGCGCTTTTAGTTTGTTATCATTTTCTAGATGATGATTGTTTAAGTTCTGTGTTATTTTCGATCTGCCTCTGAGTCTGCGTCTGTATCTGTCTGTCTATGGTGTCTCCCCATCTGTTTGTGAATCTGTCTGTTTAGTTCAATGTCTTGTCTGGTTCCATGTGTCTGAGTTTCCCGTTTTATTGTGAAGGTCCGTGTCATATGTGAGTGTGCTCAGTTCACGTTTCCCCTGTCCCGTCAGCTCAGATTCCTCCCAGCTGTGTTGCCCTCCTGTCTCTCATCCCCTGATTACTGGTGTGTGTATTTAAGCCCTGTGTGTTCTCCTGCCTGTTGTCGGCTCGTCTGCGTTCATCCCCTCTGTCAGTGCGCCCCAGGGCAGCTGTGGCTACAATGTAGCTTACCATCGCCAGTGTGTGAATGTGTGTGTGAATGGGTGAATGACTGAATGTAGTGTGAAGCGCTTTGGGGTCCTTAGGGACTAGAAAAGCGCTATACAAATGCAGGCCATTTACCATGTATCACTGCGTTCCTCTGTGTAACTCCGCGTCAGTCTGTGTAACTCCGTGTCAGTCTGTTTCCCTGTGTTCCACGGTGTCCTGTTCCTCATCTGCATCTCTCTGCTTCTCATCCCGTTGTCATATGCTCCCAGGTCTGTTATTTTTAGTTCTCCCAGTTTAGGTGTCTTTAGTTATTTGTTATGCCCCACTGTTTGTTTGCCACTACACCTCTGTAAATAAAACCACCGGTATCTCATCCACTGCCTGCATCTTGGGTCCTTCTTCCAACTCCACACGGCTCGCCTCGGCACCCGTGACATTAACGGTCTAACCGATAAAGTCCAACTTTTTTGTAATCAATTAACCAGTATCTGTCCAACAGTTTCTGGCCTCATCTCTAAAATCCCTAACTCAATTTAAGAGTGTCCAACACCCAAGGTCCAACCTTTGCTGCCCAAAAAAGCGCAGATTACCGTTCCAAACGGTAAAGTGGTCCAACCACTAGTTATTCTGGAGTGCCCCAAGTTCCACAGTGACCAACTGACTATCCCTCTTCGAGGACAATGCCTAAGCGTCCTTGGCATTGGCAAGCGTTACCTCTGAGCACTGCGCTTCTTACCAGTCCAACTGGCGTTCTTGAATAATTTATACTACTTTGAAACAACAGTAAAACACCCAACCAAGTGTATGACTGAAGCAGGTCCAACCTTATAACCAAAAAATAACCAAATTCCCTAACATACTAAAATCATTTCCAGCAGTCCAACTGCTTTGCTTTCCGCGGTCCAACCGCATTAATCCTTCAGCGGTCCAACCGCATTAAATCATTTTCAGCAGTCCAACTGCTTTAAATCCTCAGTACTGTCATGAGATTCTCATCAAAATCAAAGCAGACATTTACCGGCAACTTTTACTGAATAGACATTTAATTTTATCATCCAATTCAGCACACTTCGGATAAAATCAACAGGCCTGTGCCTACCTCTTTTTAAAGGCGCCTGTCCCCTCAGTTTGGTTGCCGGGTCACGCCTGCCTGTCTGACCACAACGGACCACTAGTAATTCAAATAGCCTCGTCTAACCTGCTCAGAATAACTTAGACTCTGCTTTCACTTCTGCAAACTCTCTGCAACTTCCTGTCAGCCTGCAACTTATTCTTTCTAAAACACACACACTGTTTAAACCTCTGAATACAATATCAATGCTGCAGATTCTATTATTAATGCAATGGTAATGATGATGATTATTTAACAATAGCAGTAAAATAATTTCCCTGCTCCACAAAATTCATCCACGACCACCCACTTTAGTGCTAAGAACTCAAGTTGATGGACCGGATAGTTTCGTTCTGAGTCATTGATCTTTCGGCTAGCAAAAGCAACAGGCTTAATGCCCTCAGGATACTCTTGATTGAGCACGGCACCTAAACCGTTCAGGCTAGCGTCCACATGTAGGACATAAGGTTTGGTGGAGTCTGCGAATGCCAAAACAGGGGCATTGGTCAGACATTCAATGATTTTTCTGAATGCGTCTTGGCAGGACTGGTCGCATCCCTCTTTGAATGGCTCAGAAGGTTTGAGATAGGTTTTGCTTGGGTCTTTGGTTTGAGCTCGCTTGGTTTTCTGAGTAGGTGGATAACCTTTGGTAAGCTCAGTTAATGGGCGGACTATTGTTACGTCTGGTTCAGTTTGGGTAAGAAGGAAAAACAGCCGAGTCCGTGTAGGTGACAAACATAGTGATTTTATTGCACACTTCTAAGACAGAAGCATGGGAAGACAAGCGTACAGCCACAGATCTCCAAAGAGTGGACAGCTCCCCCTCCTTATATAAGCCATGATGACGTCACACAGTCAGACCTTACTGGAAATGATAACAGTTTGGGCCTGTTCAGAGAGTTTACCTAATATGGACATCAACTGCCAGTTGTTAGAGAAAAACAAGTGTGTAGTACATTGTGCATTTTGTGAAAGTGTATCTATCAGAAAACTGTCCTCAGACAACCCTCCTATTATTACTAAGTGTGTAGGTGAACGTGCGTGTGTGTTACATAAGTGCGTGCAT
Source organism: Maylandia zebra (assembly GCF_041146795.1). Lineage (NCBI taxonomy): Eukaryota > Metazoa > Chordata > Actinopteri > Cichliformes > Cichlidae > Maylandia > Maylandia zebra. The sequence continues at coordinate 419,011 of NC_135174.1, read as the reverse complement.
GTGATTACAGGCCGGCGTACGTGCAGAACTACACGCAGGCGGGCCAGGGCCCAACAGAACTAGTGGGTCTGTATGGTGTGACTGCACTAAAGTGCAACAACTTTATATAAACAGTCAGTGTGCATTAATATTTGCTCAAAGTAACACAGATGTAATTAAAAGATTATACTGTCAACAGATTCAACAATGGTAAATGATTAATGATTGATACTCCTGATTCTAACTGTGATCATAAGAATACAAAATAAAATATCTCCTGGTCACATTCCTCCTCTTTGGGCTGGCTTGCCAGCCCAACTCACACCAGGATTTATTTCCAAACCAAACAAACACGTTATGACACTTATCAACCCCAACACCTCCGTTGTTTTCCAATTTTCCCACAACCCAGCTGTTCTTTTAGCTTCAGACTCGAGTTTCAGCCTGACACGCTTCAGGCCCCTTTACCACCTCCTCTTGGAGTGAAGAAACGCCCTCAGATTCTTCTTTCTTCGACTTCCGGGGTTATACCACCCTTCAGTCGTTACACAGATCTGGGGATTATTCTGCCCCACTTTCAAACAAAGATCTGTATGTTTGTTGTCCGTTGTCACCGCCGTGTCCCCCTTTTTGCCAAAAGCCTCTTGAACCTCGTTGGTCTCTGGTGTTCCTAGTTTTCGCCAACCCCTTCCTGGTTATCGCTGTGGTTATGGGATCCATCTTCTCAAGGAGCCCCAAGGCCATGACACTTGACCCCCGTTGCTGTGGAGGGTCCCCATATCTCCGTGTCCCCGTCTGGTGTCTGTTCCCTTCTCTGCAAGAGACAGAAAGCCAACACCTCTCCTGCGCTGGCTCTCCTAACCTAATGTTGTTGACTTTGTTTATTCCAATCCAATGCCATGCTTATGTGTGTAAGCGTGCATGCACTTAACCCTCTGCACGTGAAGTCAATAGCTCCAATATATCAATCCGATCCGTTGTCGGATGAAGCTTTTGACCTTCACAGACTACGTGCCAGCTCCTTATAAGCACATTTGCAATGTGTGTATAAAAATGAACAACAGACCTCAAACAAATTGGGCATTCTTAATTCTAACTTGAGTGTAGTACTCAGTTTCTGATCATCTAATTATGCTTCTCACTCGTTCCCTAAATTGTCTAGAAACCTTTAATTTTGCCATACCTAAATTATTAAAACACAAACCAAATTATAGACCCCCTATATAGGTTTTGCCTTTATGAGCACACTTCAATAATGAGCAACAACCTGCAATCTGTACCAAAAAATCTTCATGGTCCCACCTGCAATTAAAGATCAGATGCATTTTATACCTGTTTTAATTCTTCCTTATATAGAACCTCCTCAGTTTCAGGTTAGTTGCGATTAGTCTCAATTAATCGTTCTAGTTGTATTTTGCAATTCAGCTAAAAAGCAAACCTGTTAAAGTAAACAGCTTATTTACAACCATATTCATAAACCTATATGTTTTGCGTTCGTGAAACAAAATAGAACCGTTTCCATATTAAGTAATTTGAGCTCTTGAAATGTTTTAATTCTCTTAATTCTGCCAGTTTATTTCAACACTTATTCAATGACTTTTATTCAACTGCTACTTGGTCACTCAAATTTTACCTGTTCAAATTGCCTAGGGTTCAACAAAGTCTAGATCCCCGTTATCATGAAGCTTGAACGGGTGTACGATGATTTACTTACAGTAATTTAGAATCATCACTCAACCTAGCTCTACTACTGGCACTGCGTGACTTTTCTCACACTGGAAACCCGAATTTAATACAGAACTTTAATACCTCAGGCAATCGTGTTCAAGGGCTGCCCCCCCCCCTTTCTCTTCTTCTTTGTCCGTGTGTTCCTCCTTTTATTAAATCTCCATCACAATGGTCACGCTATCCTTGAATAATTTGCAATAAATCTGCGATAATACCCACAGAAATCAAGGAATGAGCGAAGGGTTATCAGATCTGTTGGCTCGGGCCGGTTCCTGACATCCTCGACTTTTTCTGGATCAGTGGCTATACCATCTTTTGAGACAATATGACCAACATATTTGACTTGGTACTGACAGAACTGACATTTGTCAAGCAACACTTTCAGACCAAACTCCTCAAGGCGATCTAAGACTTTGAAGAGACGTTGCTCATGCTCTTCGAGTGTTCTACCAAAGACAATTATGTCGTCAAGGTACACTAGGACTTGGAGAAGGTGCATATCACCCACAGCCTTCTCCATGAGCCGCTGAAAAGTGGCTGGGGCTCCTGTGATGCCTTGTGGCATTTGTTCAAATTGGTAGAACCCTAGGGGGCAGATAAATGCAGTCTTTTCCTTATGTTGCTCGGACATGGCAATTTGGTAATACCCACTCCTAAGATCGAGGACTGAGAACCATTTACTGCCTGTAAGACAATCTAAGGCATCGTCAATATGAGGGATGGTATACTGGTCGGGAATGGTACGACTTTTAAAAGTTCTGTAGTCGATGCAGATTCTGATTGTCATGATTCGGCTGTGTGGCAGGCAGGAGAGGACCCAAACGCAAACTCACGGGGACACGGGGAATAAACTCAGAGAGCACAGCTTTATTGCTGGAAAGACAGATCACGGGTAATACAAAACTAAACTGGGAAAAACTAAATATAAAGCTCACCAAGAAACACCGGGAGAATCACACACAGCATGAGGGAGAACGCGACACCGAACTGAGGGAGACGCAGACAGAAATACACAGAGGGTTAACGAGGGAAGTGGGAACACACGGGGAAACCAAACAAAAGACGAGGAGCATGAACCAAAACTGAGTCCACAAAGACACAAAAACAATTCAAGACAGGGAGGCAAATGTCCAAAGCGGTCAGAAGGTCAACCCGGGGGGCGACAGCACAAAAGTTCACAGTTCAGCTGTTCCGGGGGCCGGCTACGTGAAGAGTGGCAGTGGCGGCAGAACAGATCCGGAGGCCAGCCGTGCGGAAGACAGCGGCGGCTACAGAGCGGGTTCCGAGGCCGGCCGCGTGAAAGACGGCTCCCAAGCGTCGGGCGTACTGGTCGAGGCTTGGTGAGCACAGGACCAGATGAAGCAGGACCAGACGGTGGCGTGGCAGCCACAGGTGAAGGCGAAGCGGGGGCCGGACCAGGCGAAGGCGATGCGGGGGCCGGACCAGGCGAAGGCGATGCGGGGGCCGGACCAGGCGAAAGCAATGCAGGGGCCGGACCAGGCGAAGCTGAAGCCGAGGCCGACGCGGGACCAGGCGACGTTGAAGGCGAAGCTGAAGCCGTGGCCGACGCTAGACCAGGCAACGTTGAAGGCGAAGCATAGGCCGGACCAGGCGTGGGTGCAGCTGATGCAGAGGCCGGACCAGGCAACGGCTGAACGGGCCCCTCGGACCCTCCAGCGGAGACGAGGAGGTGCTGGCCGGGCTGACCAGAGCCGCCAGCGGAGACGAGGAGGTGCTGGCCGGGCTGACCAGAGCCCCCAGCGGAGACGAGGAGCGGCTGGAGAGGTTCCCCTGAACCCCCAGCGGAGACGAGGAGCGGCTGGAGAAGTTCCCCTGAACCCCCAGCGGAGACGAGGAGCGGCTGGAGAGGTTCCCCTGAACCCCCAGCGGAGACGAGGAGCGGCTGGAGAGGTTCCCCTGAACCCCCAGCGGAGACGAGGAGCGGCTGGAGAAGTTCCCCTGAACACCCAGCGGAGACGAGGAGCGGCTGAAGGGGTTCGTCTGAACCCCCAGCGAGAACAGATGCAGAGCCAGCAGGTGCAGAGGCTTCTGGCTGAGGGGACGCTAACTGTAGCTGCACAGGGCACGCAGTCAGCTTGGGATGCAACGGCTGGGGCTGTGCAGGGCAAACAGTCTGTCCAAAGTTTGTCAGCACCACGCAGTCCTCAGCTGGCGGAGAAAGCTCACAAAGGCTTCCAGCTGAGGTTGGCAGTATCTAAATGGGTTGCTGAGCTATTAACTTGGCTGGTGACTGAGCTAACTGAAGTAAAGACTGAGCTGGTGACCAAACAAGGAACTGGGCTGATAACTGAGCTAATGACTGTGCTATGGACAGAAGTGCAAGTTGTAATTGTGGTTGTAGTGATGGTGGAACAGCAGGTAGTTGAACTGGTGACTGAACAGGTGACTGACTCTTGGCTGCTCTCCTCCGAGGAACAGATACGGGTGCAGGGACGAGCTGGGCTCTGGCTGCCTTTACCCTGGGGGCCGGTGTAGGTGCAGGAGCTAGCTGGACCTCTGCCGCTCCCACCCGAGGAACTGAGACGGGTGCAGGAGTCGGCAGGGTCACAGTTGACCTCACCCGGGGAACCGAAATAGGCGCAGGCGACGGCTGGGTGTCCATCAACCCTACCCGAGGAGCAGGTACGGGTGCCGGGATGAACGGAGCCTCTGCCAGGCTGGGGACAGAAGCAGGGACCAGCTGGACCTCAGCCACCCTCTCCCGAGGAGCTGATACGGGTGCAAGGGAAAGCTGGGCCCGCGCTGCTCTGGGTAGAGGAACTGGAGGTAGAGAGCGAAGCACAGGAGCGATAACAGTCACCGGGTAAAAAAGGTTAATGGTGCCAAACACAGTTTCAGCAAACCGTGACTCATGGTGGGCTGGTTCTAGCAACTCTGCTGTGCTTAAGTTGTCCATGTCATAATTAGCAGTCTTAGAAAGAGTGAGTGTAGGAGCAGCCACAGGTACTGGAGAACTCACACAAGCAGCGTCTGGATAACCTGGATGTGAAACAACACTACACACAGTCGTACAGGATGTAGCCCGAGACGTAGTGCACACAGAGTCCATGAAACTTGTCCGAAAAGCATGGCACACAGAGTCAAACTGACATGACCGGGGAACAGAAAAGTTAACCTGTGCAACCAGCTCTGCTGTGCTCAAACTAAAATCCTTTGCCAGTCTATGTATAGCAGATGAAACCTTGCGGCTCTTAACCTTAGCAGGCATTGAATACACAGTTTCAAGGAGTGCACGAGGAAAAACAGAAACAGTCTCCTGCTTAGCAGGCACGAGAGAAGGTGAGGTTACACAGGTAGCGTCCGAGTTAGCACTTTCAAGTTGTGGCACAGAAAAAACCACAGCCTGAGAAACTGATGGAGCAACACTGGGAGTCACAGATACAAGAGCTGGTTTAAAGATTAAACTGTTCACAGCAGAGGAATGGCTACTAGTCTCTGTGTCACCTGGCTCAGGCAGAACGCTAGGAGTAGACGTTAAATTTGCTTGCTCAGCAACACAGGTCTCATTCTCAGTCACTCTTTGAGGAGCTGAGAGAGCAATGGCTGGTTGAGGAGTTGGCTGAGAAATATCAGGAATGTCTAAAGACAAAATAGGCCGGAACAGGAAACAGTAAATAGGAGGAGCATTAGCTATAGAACACACAGTTTCAGGGGGTATGTGTTTCTCAGCATGCACCGTTACATCTAGAGCTGATGATACTGATGGTGTGTGGCTGAGCTCAGACTGGGAAACCTCAGAATCTAAAGGCTGAGTAAAACAGTTCTGCGGGGCTACAATGCTGGTAGCAGTATGTAGGTGAGTCTGGTGTGGAATAACAGTCTTAGATTCGGCTAACTCTACAGGTGAAACATTCATATCGGCTAACTCAGGGAGATCACCGCGAGCATTACAAGAATTTGAGGGCTCAAAAACACAAAGATTACTAGCGAGAGCAACTGGTGAATAATCTGACACTGAGGTGCCTCGCTGTATAGTGTCTCTAGAGTCCAAACACAAAGTGGCGGAGTTATCCGATTCAGGTAACACAATGGCGGGCAAAACAGAGCTACTCACAGTAGTGCATAAGTCATGAAGTCCAGGATCAGAAAACTTGGGCTGAGAGCGTGACGCACAGTCACTCTCTCCCAAGGGCGCAGCCAGCTCAGCTGTACTGGCGCGACAGCGGCGTGAACGCCGCTTTCGCCGAGAAGGGGGAGGAGACGAGCGAATCCTCCAGCGGACCGGGCTGAACATCCTCCGACCCATGATACTGGAGAGGCAGCTCCGGGCGAATGCCTACGGTGGAGACGAGGAAGTCCTGGATGTGGGGGTGTAGTGCGCTGAATAGCCATGGGAGTCCGGACACCATCCTCTGTAAACGGATGGCTAGGGTTTCCCGGTATTCTTCCCCTGACACCGCTGCCCACTCCTGACAGTGATACTCCACTGTGTAGATTAAATCCTCACGGAGCTCAGCGGAGGGGTTGTGAGTTGCTGGGTCCATTGTCTGGTTGCGTTCTTCTGTCATGAACTGGCTGTGTGGCAGGCAGGAAATAGGACCCAAACGCAAACTCATGGGAAAACAGGACTGAACTCAAAATACAGCTTTATTGCTGACAAAAGATGACAACGATACAAAATAACATGAAACCAAACTGGGAAGTACTAAGGAACGGACTTACGAGGAAACACACGGAGGGGCACACAGTCATGAGGGAGAACGCGACACCGAACTGAGGGAGACGCAGACAGAAATACACAGAGGGTTAACGAGGGAAGTGGGAGCACACGGGGAACACAGCTGACACAGATAACCATAACGAGACAGGGCAGGAGTGAACACAACATGACGCATACTGACGAGAGACTGTCAAAGTAAAACAGGAAGTGCACGGAGGTTCAGACAGGAGGAGAGAGAGCACGGGGAGAACACAGACATAACGGGCTGGGGAAAACATGGAATAAAACACAAGGAGAGACGAGGGCTCACAGATACACAGGGGCACACAGGAGATAACCAAATAAGGAGCATCTTAACTAAATAACCTAGGAACCAAGGCATAAATAGGGAACAAAATACAAAACACACAAAAACTAAGAATACTGGGCCAACATGGCCCAGGACCATGACACTGATGGAGCCATTCTTTTTTCGCACTACAACAATAGGTGTTGCAAATGGGCTTCAAGACTCTTTAATAATGTCTGCAGCTAACAACTGCTGTAGGTGTTGTCATACATCATCAATAGCAGCCGGAGCTAAACGACATGAACGCTCTCTGAAGTGGGTAGAGCTTGCTAAGGCGGATGTTATGTTCTATGTCTTTAGCTAACCCCACGTCCCATTCATCTAGAGAGAAGACATTACATCTCTGCGCTAACTTTTGTTGTAGTCTTTTCTTCCATTCTGTAGGAGCAGGAGAGTCACCAAAATCAGAGTTTGGGAGCTATGGTACTAGCTTCAGACTCTAAAACTTTAGGGTCGGTGACTACGTCTACTCCATGCATCTCTGCAATAACTGTGCCAACTTGGATAGAGGTAGGTTTCTCTGACTCATTCTGTAATAGAAAGATAAAACTGTTCTCATCCATGTCACTTTCACGGAGAACATCTGGCTGGACCAACACAGCGGATGGGAGTTGGGGCATGGCAGGTGCTTCAACCAAAATAACATCTTGAGGTTTGGTTCTTTTCTGCTCTACTTTACACGTGGCATAACATTTTTTCCCGGGAGCAATGGTAAGTGGCCCTGGACCTTGCCATTTCACTTGCCCTATGGGATCGTCTGCTGTATCTGTCATAAACTGCCTGTATTCTCATGCAGCTGACTTTGTTCTCACTACCGCTATCTCTGCACAGCTGAAATAGGCAACTGAACAGAGAAGCGTAGGTAACAACCACTACAGGGGTTTCATGACCTTGTGGGGGCTCAGGACAGATGAGAGCGAGGACATTAAGAGGACCCTTGACACCTGCTACATCTTCAGGGAACTCTATCTCTACTACTACATACCCATGGTCAGGATAGGACTCAGCTGATAGGCCCCAGATGGCTAGACTGGAAATGGGCTGTATAGGGACTGTTGGTATGTTGGCTCTATACCAATCCTCAAAGATAATGGTCACTGTTGACCCTGAATCCATAAGACTATGGCATGAGATGTTATTGACCTTGATAGGAGCTATGGATGATGGACCGATAAGACCTTCTGGTATGTTGACATTTTGAGTTGGAACATTGGTAGTATTAACTCAAAGTGTCAACATACCGGAAGGTCTTATCGGTCCATCATCCATAGCTCCTATCAAGGTCAACTCGAGCAACACACTGATCTTGAGCGTCTGTACTTTGACTTTGTCCATGTGGGCTTCCATGCACTTGATGAATAAGCTTTTTGATCACCTTTTGAGCTGTACATTTGGTTGCAAAATGGGCATTTTCTCCACATCTGTAGCAGAAATTATCTGACTCTTTACTACTCTTTGGCTTGAAGGTAGATGACTTTTGACTGAATTCTGCTTTGAACTTAGAATAGTGGCCTCTCTCTTTTGCATAATGTTGTGGCTTTACTGACATTACACTTAACTGTGTTTTCAGCTCTGACTTCTTTTCTTAACTCTTGCACTTCGTTGTTTGTGTCTGATTTCTCTTTTTTCTTTTCTCTGGACGTCTTTTTGTAGCTTGACTCTGTAGACCGAGACTGCTTGTTGAGCTCTTTCAGCTTTTCTTTTAGCTCTTGAATTTCGGACTGAAAATCATGTTGCTGACAGTCTTTAGAGTCTGTTTCGCTTGCTACTTGCACTGCATGTACGTACTGTCTCTGTGCTGTTTTTGAGTTTTTGTCCTGTGGCTTCACGCTCCTCTTCTTCTCGAATTTCTTTCAGTAGGTTTAAAAATGTTGGGGGATCACCTCACTTATCTCTTAGACCTAGCTGAAGAAGCATGAAGTCTGATTCAGTGGCACCTTTAGTGAGTTGCTCTAGTCTTACTTTTTTGGCTTCACCCACTTGTAGGCCTCCTTTTTGCACTACTTTGTTCAGTAATCTTTCCAGTCTCAGTAAGAAGTTAGACAAGCACTCACCTTGTCTTTGATGCATAGCTCTGAATGTGAGATACAATTCCTCACCGGATTCTGAGGTTCCAAAGGTACTTTCCAGTGCCTGTATGTAATCAATATGGTTTGCCATGGGATTAGACATGCGTACTGCTTGAATGATCTCCAGCGCTGGCCCTTTGAGACTCTCAACAATCCTTCTGCGTTTCTCCTAATCTGAGCACTCATACTCATCAGTCATGAACCTTACTTGTTCTAACCAGCTGTCCAAATTGTCTTCACCAGGTGGAGTGGGGTGGACTCCAGAGACGATTCTAAAACGCCGGTATAAATTGCTTTCATTTGGCTTGGACTGCAAAACATCACCTACCGCCTGAATGATACTGTAGACTCGGGGTTGCTGTTCCATGAGGTGCTAGGATCACATAGTTTGTATCATCCTTCAATGTTTTCCCTTCATCACGTAGAAATCTGTCCAACTTCTCTGTGAATAGGTCAGAGTTTATTTCTTGTTCTGCAACAACTATTTTCCATTTACGTCCTTCTTTAAGGGAAATCACCCCTGGTGGAACTTTGGTAGGATTGACTTCTTCTCGGCATTCACATAGCATGGTCAGGGGTTGATTATTGGCATCAAACATTTTGCCTCTTACTCTTACCTTGCCCAAGGTTTTTACTTCTTCGAGTGTTTCTTCTACTGTGAATATCTCCTCCTCTTCAGGCAAGTAGAATTGCATGTGCCTGATCAAGCCCTTCACCTCTGCACCAATTTGCAAGATTTGGTTGTGAAACATTACTTTTAGTGGCCATAGTTTTAACAAGTTACTTTAATAATAAAAAATTTATTGAAGTTACTTTTTAGGACAAGGGTTACTCTTAGTTACTTTTAAGGTTACAGCAGATTTAGTTGTAACTTAAAATTTATATAAAACAACAAAACAATCCCAGCGGTGCCTCCAATGTGTAGCACCCAGCCAAGTAGCTCAGGATTAACCCTCGGTTAAGGTGGTGATAGTACTATGAGCGGGGCCCTGGGTACGTTACTTAATTTTACTGGTAAACAGGAGAAGCAATAATTAACCAGTTTTAACCTTTGTACTGAGAAGTTTTAATATTGGCGGTGCCTCCACTTAGTGAAAATAATATGAGTTCTGTTTAGTGTCCGCTAAGAATAATGAATTTATCTAACATATTAAACCTTTTTTACTTTTTAGTAACTGTTATCACTTAAAAACTCTGTAAATAATAATTATGAGACAACACAAAACTTTAAATTCTAAATGTACAATTTAGTCAAAATAAAGTATGATTTAAATAAAAAGAAATACAATATTCCAAGTTCTGAAGTGTTTCCTTACAATTCAGTTGGATAGTTTTTTCTTCACAACTCACAGTCAATGTTTTAGAAAACACATTTATCCAAAATACTCCTGTTTAAGTTCAGTTCAAATTTGTAACCTTTGTGAGCTCTTTTACTGAAACCGTTGCAGGCCTGGTCGTTGCTCGGGCTCGTTGGGCCAGAAAACACACAAATGGCCGCTTCACTTGTTAAACAAGCAGAAAACAAAACGCATGTGCTCAGGTCTACTCACAAATCCTTTGGGCTAAGTGCGAGGGCAAGCTGAGGGGCAGGCTCGGTTTGTGACCATGTGGCCTCCACTCGCCAACGTGGTTGGAATTAGCGGCATACCCGGGCTGCTGAGTACACTGGGACAAACCCATGGAAATCCTATCCACAGCAGAAGGGTCCAGAGAATTCCTCTCGGTCCATCATCACAGGGTAAAACAATCTATAACAGGTAGACTCTGCATCCACGGCTATTGTTTGACTATTCTCCTGTTAGCTCTGGTATACAACCACCTCCGGTAATGTGCAGCTGCCAACTCTCCCTAGCTTAGTTAGTGTTCGTTTCTTTCGCCTCGCTTTGATCCCGCCTTCCTTACGTCTGATTGGACAATAGGTTTACATCAACCAATGGGATAAAAGAAAATACAAGATTGATAACCCAAAATGAACTTGTAAAACAACTTGCTGCAAGTTGTTTTACCAGGCTACACGTGTTACTTCACCCTAGTTTAGTTCTATTTTAAGCATCTCATGTATCCAACATCTTGCACCAGTTCCTGTTTTGCCTCTTGCATTGCATTTTGTTCAGCCTCTAATAAATGCAAGATGTTGGATATATGAGGTCCTTACATGCAAATTCAACAACCGCCCTGTTGTATTTTTTTCAGTGTGCTAATGAACCTAAAATAAAGTTGGTCATCACTGCTTTGTACAATCAGATAAGATTACAGGTAAACAGGTGTAACCATTTTCTAGGTGATACTGAAGTTAAGGCAAAAGGATGTTTTCTTTGGTGTTGCTGTTGACAGCAGTAAGACTTCCCCCCATATAATATCCTACATGAATCACATTAGCCAGGACCCCCTTTTCAGGGCGACATTGGCCCGGAGCTGGGGACACATTAATGGTGAAACACAGCTCATTAGATCACAGAGGTCAGACACGTTGCAGTCATTACCAGCCTCTTTTGTCCCTGTAACGGATGGTGACGCGTTTGCGAGCGGATGGGTGCAGGGATTTGGGTGGACATATGTGCCTCCTTGCAAAGACTCGTCAGTTTGCTGTGAGTGCTCCGACGGGAGTGCTAGTGCTGTCTGAGAAGTGATTGGATGATGACCTTGAAAGACTTGTTGGCATTTTGGGGAGAAAGCGAGATTAATACAGAGTTGTTAATGTTTGTGCCTTCCATTGATCTCTGTTTCTCTTTCTTTGTTTCTCTTCTGCTTTTCCTGACTGATGGCAGAAACTAAACCTGTAGTCTGTTCAAACGACTCGAGCTCACTTCCTGCAAACGTTTTACCCAAACAAAGCTAATGCACCTGGGATAGTTTCAGGTGTTAAAGTGGCCTGGAACAATCAAGAACAGATTTCCAGCACTTTGATTTAATCAGTAATAAAATCTAATTGGCACCTTGATGCAAATCAATATTGAATGAGCTCATTTCTTGTGTGCTGCAGACTGGCGTTGCTTCCTGTGTGGAGACACATAAGAAAATATTAATGTCCCACATTGTTCACATGCTAACAACAAGTCCCTTTTTCCTTCTCATCCCTGCGACACACTCATGGTGCAAATATAAAGGTGTGTTCCTGGTACCTAGGAAACTTGCTATTGCTCCTGAGGACATGTGAGCCCAAAAGGAGTAACCTTTTTAAGTGCCAGTTAATTTCAAGTGCAGCTTTTCAAACAGCTCAACAAATATCAGCCAAACACACAAATTGTTGTTGCACAGTTTATCATGCAATGTGCTGATTAGTTAAAAGTACAGTGGCTGTAATTTCCACAGAGAGAGAGAAAAAGAATTGCTCAGCAAGTGAAATTTACTTTCCCCACATTACAGCGCTGCACGCCATCTTACTGTTCATCCACCTGACAAAACCCAGATTTACTTGTGGTTAGTACCCAGTGTTGGGGAGTATTTAAAATACAAAATATGAGTAACTGTATTCCGTTACAGTTATAATTTTAAAAGGTGGTATTCAGAATACAGTTACTTTGTTGAAATAAATGGATTACACGGCACTCTTTTCCTGTTTCATATGTTAGGCTGTGCGCTCTCTATTTTTGGCTTCCACTCCGGTGGAAATCCAAACAAAACACGCGTTAAGAGGCTCTAATGTCTGTGTCTCAATCTCGCGGCCCATGTCATCTCTACTTGCGGCCATAATGACGTGAAGAAATTTTTTAAAATTATTATTCAAAAAATGATTTAATATGAAGGCAATAGGCCGAGTGTTACAGGCAATGCCCTAAAGAATGTAGCCTCATGGGCAGTGTTGTCCATGCTGCAGGGAGAATGGACTGCCATACCCTTATGTGTCTGTGAGCGAAGGAGGAGCTAACAAAGTTGACCCAGACAACAAAGTAAAGCTAGTTTTCGACGAACCCGACGTATTACCCAGAGGTCCCTTTGCTTACCTGTTTTATATATGAGGAAATGGTTTTCTATACTAGATCGCTGCAAAAAAGTGCAGCCTTACGTAATGTCCACCTACTGTTACTCATTTATATTAACATTTAAACATCTGGTTGGTGTTGGTATGGCGAGTAACCTTCAGTAATAGTAATAAATCACACAGCAATAGAACATTCATGTAGTTGTAAAAAGCATGATGATATATTAAGTAATCCAAAGTATTCAGAATTTGTTACTCTCATTGAGTAATGTAATAGAATACGTGATAAAATACATTTTGGGGCATGTAATCTGTAATCTGTAGTGGAATAAAAGTAACCTTCCTAACACTGTTAGTAGTCATGGTTAGCCGTTTAACCATCTCACAACAAACTGAGACAGAAGCTTTGCTTGTTCGAGGCCCAGTGCAGTGATTTATGATTGGCCAGCGAGCAATCAAGCAGTGATCCATCATGGTTCAAGATGGGGATCATTGAGATGAATGGATCTGCTCTGGATTCACTCATTATCTCAGCACCAGAATGTATGCCCGACCCCTTGTCTTCAATTACACCAGCACTTGCACACCATCAACACTTGCATGGGCTGTGATGAATAATCACCAGTGGAGGGATTTCTAATTGCTCTTCTCAGAGTTTATTGGAGAGGACGTTTTTATGAAGCTATATTGGCATTGAATGCTCTCTGGAGCTTTTTTTTTCTGCGTGTGTGTGTGTGTGTGTGTGTGTGTGTGTGTGTGTGTGTGTGTGTGTGTGTGTGTGTGTCTTTGGTTGTTGTTTTTGTTTTGTTGTGTTATTCTTTATGAATACACACATCTTGTGAAATGTGTGATTTTGCAGTTACTGGCTATTGTCTCCCAGTGTAAAATTCCCACTGAACTCACAGTAGTGATGGAAAAGTCTTAAAATACCTTCAAACAGAGTGTTTCTAGAGTTCTTCCAAAACTTCATCAAACTGAATGATAAAAAATCACTGTTCTGTTGAGGAGAGTGTTATCTGCAGTTCACTCCTGGATGCTAGTGAAGCTACTATGACCGTCACAGTAGCTTATTATCCCAATACAGCACTTCACTATCAGGCTGCAGTATTACTACACAGGGATCAAATACTCTGCTATCATACTTTAACTGAATTTTTAGGTATCTGTACTTTATTTGCATATTTATTTTTCTCACAACTTTTTTCTTTTACTCTGTTTTTCTCAAAGATCTTGACTTTCTATTCTTTACATTTTCAAAACATGCCTGTTACTGAAGACATTTCCTGTTTAGGTGTGGGAGCAAAGTCACCCATCTACAATACAGGCCAAAGCAAAGACAGCTAGGTTTTTTCTTTTGCCACCACTGGGTTCCAGGAGTATTTAAAAGTAGAATGGGAGGCCCCAGTTATGTGGAACCAGCTCCCAGTGTGATGGTCCTCCAGCTGTCTCTGGTGCCCTGTCAGCCTTTGGCCAACGCACCTGCTGACAGTCTACTCACCTGCTGTTCATCATCCTCATTTTACCGGACACTTCTTAAGGCAGCAGCTGTGTGGTGTTCATCATCGTTGTACTTGCTGTAGTTAGTGTGGCGTAGCTCTCTTAATTATTCTTGCTTCCTTTGTCATGTTGTGGATTTCTTTTTTGTCTTTTTCAGATTTCTTCGATAGACAGAGTACAGAGATAGCAGGGGCAGATAGAGAGGGGGGAAGACATGCAGCAAAGGGCCGCAGGTTGGACTCGACCCGGGCCGGACGCTCTCAGTCGTATGGCATGTGGTCGCCTGCTCAGCACACTGAGCTAAACCCCTGCCCAGCTTTTTGTGGATTTCTAACATGTGCTTCTTCTTCGTGTACAGACCTCCGTGAATTCCTCCTTGTTTCCTCTTCGATCCCATCGAGTGAAAGAGTTTGTGAGCGAGCATCAGTGTGGTGTGCGAGCTGAGACGAGCGGGTGACTGGCGTTGTGAGGAGAGGAGCTTGGACGTGTTTACCTTCTTTGGATTCCCTGGAGCCCCTTTCCTTTCACTGTATTACTCAATTCAATTCAATTCAATTTTATTTATATAGCGCCAAATCACAACAAAAGTCGCCTCAAGGCGCTTCATAGATACAGAGAAAAACCCAACAATCATATGAGCCCCTATGAGCAGCACTTTGGCGACAGTGGGAAGGAAAAACTCCCTTTTAACAGGAAGAAACCTGCGGCAGAACCAGGCTCAGGGAGGGGCGGGGCCATCTGCTGTGATTGGTTGGGGTGGGAGAAGGAAAACAGGATAAAGACATGCTGTGGAAGAGAGACAGAGGTTAATAACAGATATGATTCAATGCAGAGAGGTCTGTTAATGCATAGATACTGGCGTTTGAGTCCTGCCATTCACCTTGAAACCCAGTTTGGATTCAGGGCAGAGACCCCCTCTCTACTCTCTAAGATGAGGTTGGGTTGGTTCTTGGGCGCCCGGGACTCTTTTTTTTGGCTCGTACCAGAGTGGCCGGCCTCCAGCAGTTCGTTACGTCTTCCCACCCTCATTTTCAAGTACAATCAAGTACATTTCAAGTGGCAAAGACCCATATACATACAGGGAGTGCAGAATTATTAGGCAAGTTGTATTTTTGAGGAATAATTTTATTATTGAACAACAACCATGTTCTCAATGAACCCAAAAAACTCATTAATATCAAAGCTGAATGTTTTTGGAAGTAGTTTTTAGTTTGTTTTTAGTTTTAGCTATTTTAGGGGGATATCTGTGTGTGCAGGTGACTATTACTGTGCATAATTATTAGGCAACTTAACAAAAAACAAATATATACCCATTTCAATTATTTATTTTTACCAGTGAAACCAATATAACATCTCCACATTCACAAATATACATTTCTGACATTCAAAAACAAAACAAAAACAAATCAGCGACCAATATAGCCACCTTTCTTTGCAAGGACACTCAAAAGCCTGCCATCCATGGATTCTGTCAGTGTTTTGATCTGTTCACCATCAACATTGCGTGCAGCAGCAACCACAGCCTCCCAGACACTGTTCAGAGAGGTGTACTGTTTTCCCTCCTTGTAAATCTCACATTTGATGATGGACCACAGGTTCTCAATGGGGTTCAGATCAGGTGAACAAGGAGGCCATGTCATTAGTTTTTCTTCTTTTATACCCTTTCTTGCCAGCCACGCTGTGGAGTACTTGGACGCGTGTGATGGAGCATTGTCCTGCATGGAAATCATGTTTTTCTTGAAGGATGCAGACTTCTTCCTGTACCACTGCTTGAAGAAGGTGTCTTCCAGAAACTGGCAGTAGGACTGGGAGTTGAGCTTGACTCCATCCTCAACCCGAAAAGGCCCCACAAGCTCATCTTTGATGATACCAGCCCAAACCAGTACTCCACCTCCACCTTGCTGGCGTCTGAGTCGGACTGGAGCTCTCTGCCCTTTACCAATCCAGCCACGGGCCCATCCATCTGGCCCATCAAGACTCACTCTCATTTCATCAGTCCATAAAACCTTAGAAAAACCAGTCTTGAGATATTTCTTGGCCCAGTCTTGACGTTTCAGCTTGTGTGTCTTGTTCAGTGGTGGTCGTCTTTCAGCCTTTCTTACCTTGGCCATGTCTCTGAGTATTGCACACCTTGTGCTTTTGGGCACTCCAGTGATGTTGCAGCTCTGAAATATGGCCAAACTGGTGGCAAGTGGCATCTTGGCAGCTGCACGCTTGACTTTTCTCAGTTCATGGGCAGTTATTTTGCGCCTTGGTTTTTCCACACGCTTCTTGCGACCCTGTTGACTATTTTGAATGAAACGCTTGATTGTTCAATGATCACGCGCTTCAGAAGCTTTGCAATTTTGAGACTGCTGCATCCCTCTGCAAGATATCTCACTATTTTTGACTTTTCTGAGCCTGTCAAGTCCTTCTTTTGACCCATTTTGCCAAAGGAAAGGACGTTGCCTAATAATTATGCACACCTGATATAGGGTGTTGATGTCATTAGACCACACCCCTTCTCATTACACAGATGCACATCACCTAATATGCTTAATTGGTAGTAGGCTTTCGAGCCTATACAGCTTGGAGTAAGACAACATGCATGAAGAGGATGATGTGGACAAAATACTCATTTGCCTAATAATTCTGCACTCCCTGTATACAGATACATGTACATATACAAATACTGTTTATGTTCGAGGTGCTGTATCCTTTTATTATTCTTGCCCTATTTTCTCCTTGTAGCTGCCCACTTGGAATTACCACTCGTGACTCAGAGAGCTTCGACTGATGCAACTTTATTCTCTCCTCTTTTAAACAACCAACAATATGGCACCGTGAAAACTATAGGGATGCACAAACAAATGCCATTATAACATTTTAGTAGAAAGTGCAGAAATGGTCACATTTTACTATATATTATTTTTGATGAATTCAAATCATGACATTGACATAAATCAATAGCTTTTAAACTATTTATGTTACCACATCTCTTAGCCAGTCTTTCCACACCACAAACAAATGACATGCATATATAAAAAAAAAAAAACTAATTCAACCACATTGTATAAACTTTCCCAAGTTATAGCATGTGACAGGTAAATAAACTAAAGGGTTCATATGAATATTTCCAAAAATAAATGTTTTTTACTCAGTCTGAAGCAACGTGTTTGTGTCGTTTCACTGAGAACAGAACAGGAAGTCTGACACAATAAAATAGGAAGTGCTAAGTTACTCTTCAAAATAAAAGTGCAAAGTAAAGTTGCTTGGCCGGCATTTACACTCCCACCAAATTTTGATACAATGAACGAACAAATTCACAAAACAAGTGAATTGTACAGGATTTCTTAAACTAATAAATGGATGACTGTATTGAACTATCAGAGGTATATAGGTGATGCACTTCATGCATTAAGGAAGTATGAACATAACTATTATTGTCTTAACATATTTTGTTTTATTTAATTCTCAAGGAGTAGTACTAGTTTTTGGATTGGTCTCTCAATAACTGAAGGTTTAGAAGGGGCATCTTACTTTCCTCGAGGCTTTCTCTCCCCAACTCGTATTTTAACTCGACGGACTAAACCAACATGGTCTTGAAAGGTCTCCACAATTCGTCCTAGCTGCCAATGGTTTCGTGGAAGGTTGTTGTCTTTAATAACGACAATATCATTGACCTTGAGGTTACACCAAGGTAAGTTCCATTTTTGCCTTGTTGATATGTTAAGCAGATACTCTCTTTTCCAGCGGCCCCTGAACTGTTCAATGAGATATTGGACTCTTCTCCATCTTTTTGTAGCATACAAATCTTCCTTCACAAACACTCTGGGGGGTGGAAGACCAACCTTTGTTTTCATCATGATGAGGTGATTCGGCGTTAAAGGTTCCAGAGCATGAGAACCATTGATTCCATCAACTCATAATGAGCGACTGTTGACAATAGCCATGGCTTCAAATAGAAGCGTTCTGAGAGAGGCATTATCAAGTCGACCTGGGCACTGTGTGAAGGTAGCATTCAACACATTCCTGACCGTTCTTATTTGCCTTTCCCAGACACCTCCTGCATGGCTGGCAGAAGGGGCGTTGAAGACAAATTCGCACTGTTTTTCAGATAAGAGGGTCTCCAATTGCTCAGTGTTGCATTGCTTAAGTGCTTCCTTGAATTCGTTCCTGGCACCA
Organism: Maylandia zebra; assembly: GCF_041146795.1. Classification (NCBI taxonomy): domain Eukaryota; kingdom Metazoa; phylum Chordata; class Actinopteri; order Cichliformes; family Cichlidae; genus Maylandia; species Maylandia zebra. Next base: position 400,622 of record NC_135174.1, on the reverse strand, counting down.
ACAAAGTTGGGAGCTTGGTCGCAGTGTAATTGTTGGACAGCTCCTCTAAGGCTGATGAAGCATCTCAACGCATTGATGAAAGAGTCTGTTGACAAATCTTCAAGCATCTCAATATGGACAGCTCTTGAGTACAGACACATGAAAATCAGACCATGTCTTTTATGTTCTTTGCGGGCTGACTTTACAATGAATGGGCCAAAGCAGTCCATACCCCTAAATGTGAAGGGTGCTGAGGCTTCAATACGTTCTTTAGGGAGTTCAGCCATTCGCTGGCTCTCTGTAGGTCGTCAAAGTTTCCTGCAAGGCACACAGGTGTGTATCATTTTGGCCCCCAGCTTGCTCCCACCAATGACCCAGAATCCATTTCCTCTAAGCTCCATTTGTGTCTGGCTTTGCCCTTGATGGCATGTCTTAGCATGGTGGTGGGACACAATCAGCTTGGTTATATGACTGTTGCTTGGTAAGATGAGTGGGTGCTTCACTTTGCGGCAAAGAGACGACCACTTTAATCTCCCACCAACACGCACAAGTCCATCAGACCAGATGGGGTCAACACTGAAGAGAGAGCTTGAGTTTGGAAGGTCCTTTTTGGCTTGAAGCATTTTTATTTCATGAGAGAAGGCTTGCTGCTGTACGATTGCTTCACTGCTTTGGAACGCTCCTCGATCATCGCATGTTCAGCATGTTTTTATTGAAACCTCAGTCTTTTCTTGAGGCACTGTAGCAGTACTGTGGCTAACCTCTTGTTGTTTGGCAGGGTGGGTGGGCTGTTGCTTTGAAAGGGCGTAGCATTTCGTAATGTCTGTCTACCCTTTATGTGATGTGGTTAATGAGGAACTGTATGAAATGGACATCTTCTTGGGACGCATATTTGTTCTCATAGGTTTTCTCAGCAAAGTCCAATTCCAGGGCTTTTAGAACATCTGTCACTGACAAAGCTCTGGTTTCCTTGTCTGTCTAGGTGGAAGTTTGATGAGCCAATTATACTCCATCCTAGTTCTGACCTTTGTGTAAAGGGTTCATGCTTGTCACCCATGATGACTTCAAGAGGAGCCAGCGCTGATGGGCAATCATATCCAATCAGGAGCCCTACATCACAATCTTGCAGAGGCAGCAACTTGTCCTCCTGAGACCCTGGAATGATGATGTGTTGGACAGGCTTCACAAAGGCAGGGATTGGTTAGAAGGTGAGGGAGGAAAATGAAAAAGAAAGAAACTGCACATTTAAGCCTTCGAGCTGTTCCCATCACAACTAAGAAACTTGGTGCTGGCATGCGGTAAAACCCTTTGGAAAAGTCTGCCACTGTAGTCCTGCACTGTTAGACACTGAAACTGCACCGCCTCAGATTATCAGTTATCAGTCCATACAATGGGCATTATCAGCAGAATCAGCCTCATAGAAATGGGCCAGTAGGTTCATCTCCACCTGCTAGTTTGTTTAGAAGGTTGTTATCATCCATTCAGGTGGAGGGTCACTAACAGGACTCCACAATCCACTCTGGCTGGATCCCGGTGGATACCGCAGAGTCCAGCTTTTCAGCACCAAATTTCATAACCATGTTTACAGCATGTCACCATATCAAGAACTTGTTTAGATCTGCTGATCAGCATCACCAACTGTAAAGCGCTATGCCTTTGTTTGGTGTCATGCCTTACACTGTTGGAGCACAGTGCTCTAACGGAACAGCTGATTTTCTGACTGCTTGGTAGTAGAACAGCAATCTGTAATGACACTGGCACAGTGGGTGTAGGTTTGTATAGGTATGTAACTTCTTTGGATTGTCATAAATCATTCAGACAGATATTTCGTGCTCATTCATAAAATCGAATCGTCCCATTTTTCCATTTTCAAAGAATGACTTTTAGACTGTTATGATACATTTAGTGATTTTGTGCAATGTTAAAAATCTCAACATTTTTTATGTTAAACTAATTTAGCTCAACAATCGGATAGCAAGAAGAATTTGTTCACATGACACAAGGCCCATCTGCACAGTGAGGTGGACAAAAAGTATAAATAATGTATAAATAACTAATAACTAAACACAGCACCCTCAGGTCCTTTTCCTGATCTCTGTGGACTTTAATCACATCTCCCTGTCCTCCACTCTCCCCACCTTCACCCAGTATGTCACCTGCCACACCAGAGAAAAAACATTGGACTTATTGTATGCTAACACCATGGAGGCATACAGCTCCTCACCTCTCCCTCCTCTAGGGGGCTCAGGTCACAACCTGGTTCATCTCCAGCCTGTGTATAAACCTCTAGTACACAGAGGACCAGTTGTGAAATGCACAGTAAGGAAATGGTCGGCAATTTCCCTTATCTTCAGGGACTGCCTGTCCTTCATCTCAGGACTTCACACCTCTCAGCTTCACACCTCCCAGCTCCCAGCCATCACACACACCCCGGCTTCTGTGGACTCCAACATACACCGCCTACCCCGAAATCCCCTCTCTCTATCTCATCACTTCAAGTGAGGAACGAGCTTCACAAGATCAAGGTGCAGAAGGCTGCAGGTCCAGATGGCATCACCTCCAGACTCCTGAGGTGCTGCACAGATGAACTGTGTGGCATCCTAGGATATCTGTTCAACCTGAGCCTGTCACTGGGGAAAGTACCACAGCTGTGGAAGACCTCCTGTGTGGTACTGGTACCAAAGACCTCCCATCCCAAGGACCTCAGCAGCTATAGGCCGGTAGCCCTGACATCGCATCTGATGAAGACCCTCGATAGGTTGGTTCTAAACCATCTGCGCCCCCTGGTGAGGTCTTCATTGGATCCGCTGCAGTTTGCTTATCACCCTGGCATTGGGATGGAGGACGCCATCATCTACCTCCTGCACCGAGCTCTGACTCACCTGGAGAAGCCTGGAAGCACTGTGAGGATCATGTTCTTTGATTTCTCCAGTGCTTTCAACACCATCCAGCCACGACTTCTGAGAGACAAGCTGGAGCTATCGGGAGTGGACCTCCACATGTCCCAGTGGATACTGGACTACCTCACAGAACGTCCACAGTATGTGAGGTCACAGGGCTGTGTCTCTGACACGCTGGTCTGCAGTACGGGGGCCCCACAGGGAACTGTGCTGGCACCGTTCCTCTTCACCCTCTACACTGCAGACTTCTCCATCAACTCCCCACACTACCACCTACAGAAGTTCTCTGACGACTCTGCCATAGTCGCCTCATCACAGGTGAGGACGACTCAGAGTACAGACAGTGGACTCTGGACTTTGTGGACTGGTGTCTGCAGAACCACCTGCTGATCAACGCCGGGAAAACCAAGGAGTTGGTGGTGGACTTCCGGAGACGCAGACCCACCACACTGACACCGGTGAACATCCAGGGAGTGGACATTGAGATAGTGGACTCTCATAGGTACCTGGGTGTTCACCTGAATAATAAACTGGACTGGAGCCACAACACTGATGCTCTTTACAGGAAGGGTCAGAGCAGACTCTACCTGCTGAGGCGGCTGAGGTCATTTGGAGTCCAGGGAGCGCTTTTAGAATAGAATAGAATAGAATTCAACTTTATTGTCATTGCACATGCACAGGTACAGGGCAACGAAATGCAGTTTGCATCCATCCAGAAGTGCTTAAGTGATATAGATATATTACAATATATATTAGCAATAATATAGATATGTGAGTATATTGCAGAAATGGGTCTATTATGGTATGTTATAATGTACACGGTATGAAGTATGTTGTGAATATTCTATAACTATAAGTATGTACAGGCTGTAGTGAGTACAAGCTATGTATAGGATATGAACAGGATATAAATATGAAAAACTATACAGAATATGAAATAAATAACTTTACAGAAATCTGAGATATACAGTTAAACAGAAATGGGAACTATGCAAGTTGTAAACAGTTGTAGGGTTAAAAATTATCGAATGTACAGAATGATTATTTACACAGAGCTATACAGTAGTGCAGTTAAGATAAGTGAGATATAATTTCTACAGAGGTATATAAAGTGCTAGTGGTTGTGAGTGGTGGTTCAGTCCATGTTATTATTGTGTGTTTGAGGGTACAGTTGTCCATTGTGTGTGTGTGTAGGTGGTTGTGGGTGTGTGTGTATGTTCAGTCCATGAGTTTAACGTGGGTCAGATGTCAGGAGGCAGAGTTCAGGAGTCTGACAGCTGTGGGGAAGAAGCTGTTCTGGTACCTGGTGGTCTTAGTCCGGAGGCTCCTGTGGCGCCTCCCAGAGGGCAGGAGGGTGAAGAGTCCATGTGATGGGTGACTGGGGTCTTTGATGATTTTCCCAGCCCTTTTCAGACACCGCTTCCTGTAGATGTCTTTTATGGCAGGAAGTGGTGCTCCGGCGATGCGCTGGGCAGTTTTCACGACCCTCTGCAACGCCTTCCGATCCGAGGCAGAGCAGTTCCCATACCAGACTGTTATACAGTTGGTCAGGATGCTCTCGATGGTGCAGCGATAGAAGTTCACCAGGATGTCTGAGGACAGGTGGTTCTTCCTCAGAGTCCTCAAGAAGAAGAGGCGCTGGTGAGCCTTCTTGACCAGCTTGGAGCAGTTGGTCATCCAGATGAGATCCTCGGAGATGTGGACTCCCAGGAACTTGAAGCTGCTCACACGCTCCACAGCCGTCCCCTTAATGTGGATGGGTGGATGTGGGTCAGCATTCCTCCTGTAGTCCACGATGAGCTCCTTGGTCTTCTCGGTGTTAAGCAGCAGGTTGGTTCTGTCGCACCACTCAGCCAGACGATCCACCTCCTCCCTGTAGGCGGCCTCATCGTTGTCACTGATGAGGCCAATCACCGTGGTGTCATCTGCAAACTTAATGATGGTGTTGGAACCATCAGCAGGTCTGCAGTCGTGGGTGAAGAGGGAGTAGAGGAAAGGGCTCATCACACAGCCTTGTGGTACACCGGTGTTCATCGTGATTGTAGATGAGCAGCGGTTATCCAGCCGGACATGTTGGGGGCGGTTGGTCAGGAAGTCCAGTAACCATTTGCAGATGAGGGAACTGATGCCCAGGTCTGTCAGTATCCTGATGAGTTGTGAGGGGTGGATTGTATTGAACGCTGAACTGAAGTCTATAAACAGCATTCTGGCGTAGGTGTTGTTGTTGTCCAGGTGTGAGAGGACAGAGTGCAGCGTGATGGAGACTGCATCCTCTGTGCTCCTGTTCTGGCGGTATGCGAATTGGTGGGGGTCCAGGGTGGGGGGGAGACAGGATTTGAAGTGTGCTAGGACCAGCTGCTCTAAGCACTTAGTGATGATGGGGGTGAGTGCTACTGGGCGGTAGTCATTGAGGCAAGATGGGTTGGAGTTTTTGGGTATCGGGACGATGGAGGTGGATTTGAAGCAGGCCGGTACCACAGCGTGGGCCAAGGACAGGTTGAATATGTCTGTGAGCACTCCTGCAAGCTCCCCAGAACACGCTCTGAGAACACGCCCGGGGATGCCATCAGGACCTGCAGCCTTGTGGACATTGATCCTGCTCAGCACCGCTCCTACATCGGTGGGGGAGAGAGTCAGAGGTTGGTGGTCTGGTGTCATGTCTGCTTTGGTTGTGGTTGTGGGGTTCCCTCGCTCACTGTCTTTAAGTTGGTGTGGTTGAAGTCACCAGCAACAATAAAAGCAGCCTCGGGGTGTTTATTCTGGTGTTTGTTAATGGCTGCAGAAAGTTTTAAAGACCTTCTATGACTCTGTGGTTGCATCTGTCATATTTACAGTGTTGTATGTTGGAGCAGCAGTTTATCTGCAGCAGAGAGGAAGAGGTTGGATAAACTCATCAGGAAGGCCAGCGCTGTTCTGGGATGCACCCTGGACCCAGTGCAGGTGGTGGAGACAGAAGGACTCTGGCCAAAATAACATCTCCGATGGACAGAGTCTCCCACCCCATGCATGTAAATGTTTCTGAACTGCAGAGCTCCTTCAGTGACAGACTGCTGCATCCTCGATGCATGAAGCTGCAGATCCTTCCTCCCTGCAGTTGTCAGACTGTACAATCAAAACTGCTCCAAACAAACAGAGGCTTACATCAGCGCTGTAACTTGGCACTATTTTATCAACCGATTCACACTATAACCTGGGTTTGCCTCTTATCTGTATTTAATTTTCTTTAATTTTAATAACGGTACAGTACTCTGTTTTTGGTAACCATTGTCCTTGATGTAAATATGTAAAAATCTTGTTTGTTTCTGTCCTGTGTCCCGTGACCTGTTTGTTTGTATATGTGTTGTTATTGCTGCTGTTACAACCAAATTTCCCCTTGTGGGACAATTAAAGGATTATTATATTCTAACGTATGTAAACTGTATGAAAAATACTGAAACGTTACAAACAGCTGACAAAGGAAGAAAAGCACAACATATATTAGTGACGTGTTAACTGCAGTTTATTGTTGCTTTCACTGACTAATCCAAGATGATAATTCAATACTCACTAACATGTGATTAAGTAATCATGCAGTTCAATGTAATCAGTGTGAGACTCCAAGCATCATAACAACAAACAGCATCTTCACACAAATGCTGAGCACTGTTATATTGTCAGCTGCAAAACTTTACTCAGTGTAATAGAGACAGAGTGTTTGCGCCCTGCTTGGACACACACACACACACACACACACACACACACACGCACACACACACACACACACACACACACACACACACACACAAAGCGAGCCGTTCCCTCCCCACAGAGCCATGACATGAAAAAAATGAGTCCCAGAGAACAAAGGGAAACAGAGAGTACTGCAACACAACAAGGGAGAAAGAAGAAAGGTTTCCAAGTGCTGAGAGTGATGTGTTTGAAATACTTCATGAGCACTGGGTTTTGTCAGGAGGACTCAGGACAACCTTGAGCAGAGGAGCCAAGAAACAAAACCTACAAATGGGTTATGTGAATAACTTTTTGATTTTAAGAAAGGAGGCACAGAATGTATCTGTCTGTGTTATAGATGGACTCTGCTACCCTGCTAAACTGTTTCAGCCTCACTGTCAGAGAATATTACGACTCGACACAGACCACAGGCCGTGAGGGCCAGCTCAGTGGTTATAAGCTGTGATGATATTGGGGCTGCAAAATACTCTGCTTAAACCTGGACCCTGTTTTTCATTCCGTTTTTAAAACCACGGTATGTTGAAAAGAACCCGACACCAAAACTGAAGAGGTGCTGCTGGTATTGAATGATTCAGGTCGGAGGTTCCTGAATGCATTCAGCAGACTAAGAATGAATGTGTAATCATGTTTTGTCTCTTAGCATTATACAGTGGCACAATTAGCAGGAAATTGTGTGTTGCAAACATTAATAATTCAGTTAGCTTCCTGTTCCTATATATATATATATATATAAAAGAAGGCATCGGTGGGCAAGAGATGAAAACAGGGCGTTGTTGGAATGCTACTACGCAAGTAACCCCAGCGGAAGGGGCTACATGAATAGGATGACGGACCTATGGATTCTTCGATACCCAACATCCACAATGACGGCGATACCAAGGGCTCAGAGAAGAGCTCGAGAGGATGTGGAGGGTGAAGGTAACGGTGGTCCCCGTGGTAATCGGAGCACTAGGTGCGGTGACTCCCAAGCTAGGCGAGTGGCTCCAGCAGATCCCGGGAATAACATTGGAGATCTCTGTCCAGAAGAGCGCAGTCCTGGGAACAGCTAAGATACTGCGCAGGACCCTCAAGCTCCCAGGCCTCTGGTAGAGGACCCGAGCTTGAAGGATAAACCGCCCGCAGGGGCGTGCTGGGTGTATATATATATATATATATATATATATACACATATAGGGTTCGGTGCTAGGACCAATTCTGTTTACATTATACATGCTTCCCTTAGGCAGCATCATTAATGTCCATGAAGCCAGATAACACACACCAATGAGTTAAACTGCAGGAATGTCTTAAAGACATAAAGACCTGGATGGCCGCTAACTTTCTGCTTCTTAATTCAGATCAAACTGAGGTTATTGTACTCGGCCCTGAAAAGCTTAGAAATATGGTCTCTAACCAGATTCTTACTCTGGATGGCATTACCTTGGCCTCCAGTAACACTGTGAGGAACCTTGGAGTCATTTTTGACCAGGACATGTCCTTCAACACACATATTAAACAAATATGTCAGACTGCTTTCTTCCATTTGTGCAACATCTCTAAAGTTAGAAATATCCTGTCTCAGAGTGACGCTGAAAAACTAGTTCATGCATTTATTACTTCCAGGCTGGACGACTGTAATTCATTATTATCAGGATGTCCAAAAAACTCACTGAAAAGCCTTCAGCTAATCCAAAATGCTGCAGCAAGAGTCCTGACAGGGACTAGAAAGAGAGAGCAGATTTCTCCTGTTTTGGCTTCCTGTTAAATCCAGAATTCAAAATCCTGCTCCTCACATACAAGGTCTTAAATAATCAGGCCCCATCTTATCTTAATGACCTTGTAGTACCATATCACCCTATTAGAGCACTTCGCTCTCGCTCTGCAGGCCTACTTGTTGTTCCTAGAGTATTTAAAAGTAGAATGGGAGGCAGAGCCTTCAGTTTTCAGGCCCCTCTTCTGTGGAACCAGCTTCCAGTTTGGATTCAGGAGACAGACACTATCTCTACTTTCAAGATCAGGCTTCAAACTTTCCTTTTTGCTAAAGCATATAGTTAGGGCTGGACCAGGTGACCCTGAATCCTCCCTTAGTTATGCTGCAATAGACGTAGGCTGCTGGGGATTCCCATGATGCATTGAGTTTTTCCTTTCCAGTCACCTTTCTCACTCACTATGTATTAACAGACCTCTCTGCACTGAATCATATCTGTTATTAACCTCTGTCTCTCTTCCACAGCATGTCTTTATCCTGTCTTCCTTCTCTCACCCCAACCGGTCGCAGCAGATGGCCCCGCCCCTCCCTGAGCCTGGTTCTGCCGGAGGTTTCTTCCTGTTAAAAGGGAGTTTTTCCTTCCCACTGTTGCCAAAGTGCTTGCTCATAGGGGGTCATATGATTGTTGGGTTTTTCTCTGTATCTATGTAGCGCCTTGAGGCGACTTATGTTGTGATTTGGCGCTATATAAATAAAATTGAATTGAATTGAATTGAATTGAATTGAATTCAAAAGTAATACAGACACAGAGAACTTTCCATTTGCCCAGACCTTTTTCTCCACTTTCTCAGTCGTTCAGCCAGATTCTTGCAACAGCAGCTGAAAGGGACCTTTGGAGTGCCACATTTAACATATGACTGCCTCAGGCTGTGAACAAATAAGCAGCTCGCTCCATTCCCCGTCACCTTTCCCTTAAATGTTCATCACTATCACACAGCAATCTTCTGGAAGGATGCCTCTGTGGAAAATGAAAAGATGGTGTGATAATGTAAGAGGAGGACAGGAGCATATTACATCTAAGTAGACCATGTAAGTGGGTAATAGAAGGAAAAGGTGATGAATGACACAAACAGACATGGAAAGTCCTGCAAAAATAAGAAGAGCAGCTTTGGGAAGCGGGTTGTGGTGGCAGGGTTGTTAAAGTAGGATACGATAAGCAGTTAAGAAAATAGATGGATAAATTAAAAAACTTTTTCCTGGTTATTTAGGGACTTAATAAAAACTGCATGTATTGTGTGGTAGGTATGATAATTGTGGTGTAATTGTGGGACGGAGACAGTCACAGCTGAAAAAGAGACTAGACCAGTTTGCAGACCACCAATCACCTCTGGAGAACCTGATCCAATCCTTCTCCACAGGCTGACTGCCGTCCTTCTCGTTCTCCACCAAAACATGCTGCTGTTTGTGTCACGGCCGAGAGGCTGATGTGTTTGAGGTGCGGACCCATATGCAGGAAAACACGAGGGACAGAAATGGATTTTAACAAAAAACGAGCCGTTTATTTAGACTGGTGGGAAACTAAAAAAGCAAAGGGCAAAGGTGAACAGAGACAAGACTAAACTGTAACCTAAACTGGGAAAAGCTAAAGCTAAATATGGAAAAACTCCAGATATAAACATGAACATGAACCTGAGAAAACAAACTGAGACTTAAGACAACATGAATCCCAGGAACATGAGGGAAGGAAGACAGACGACCTGACCCTGAGCAGAGGGAGACAGAAGGGTGATGAGGGAAGGGGAAACACCTGGGAAACAGCTGACACAGATGAACATGATGCCACAGGGGCAGCAAACCTAAACACACCGAACATGGAAACACAAGACTTTCAAAATAGTGAGGGAGAGACTTAAACACAAGGACTTAAACATACATGGATAAACATGACAGACAGGAGAGGCATGACACAGAGCACGGGGAGGAGACATGTAAACGGGAACGGGAGATGAGACACAATGGAAACAAATATAACTAAGCTTACAGGCAAAGCAAAGAGCAAGTGAATACTAACTAATAGAAAACTAAAACATTCCAAACAAAGAATTCACAAGAAGAAAACCTTAAAAATGCTGCGTCACAAACTCAGCCCCCAAATCGTTTTAAGTTATTACAATTAATTGCTATTAAAACAAATAGTTTGTGTGGTTTTGTTTATTTGCTTCAACATCAAAAAACTGAGCATTCTCCATAGTTTTTCCAGGGGTTTAGCAGCCTGTGACGGAGCTGTCCATCAGTCCTTTAACTGAGGAAACAAGGAGACGCTGCTGGGCTTGGGTCATCTGGACAGAGTCTGATTGCCTGCCAGTCTCTCCCGTCCAATACACTATCAGCTTGGTGGTGCCACTCAGGAGCTCACACAGACCTCTGCTCACATGTGAGTGCACTGTGGTACAGAAACACACCCATGACAACAAATGCTGTCACACACTGATGCACACAAGCCTACACAAACAAAGCTTGTTTAAGGTGGTTTAAGGTATTTAAGCAAGATACTTACATCTGCCTGGAAATTCCATTATGCACAAAACATGTCATACATAATCATGTGCACGTTTTAACACTTACCTCACACACTCACACAGTTACTGAGAAGCTGAGAGTGTCGGCCAAAGTTTGATCTTTCTCTTAGATCAATGTCAGTAGATTGCAGGGAAGCTATGAGGCTCACATCTCCACTCAATACTAAGACTAGACCAAGTGACTATGTGACTGTGTGTGTGTGTGACTGTGCGTGTGTGTGTGTGTGTGTGTGTGTGTGTGTGTGTGTGTGTGTGAGTCAGGTAGCAGAGGTCTGCAGATGGTGTTTCTTCTGAATCAGAATGTCTTTATTGTCATTGTCACAGGTACAATGGAATTAAAATGTAGAAATGTTTCCTCTCTGAGCTACGTTGCATAGATCATGTCCTTAATGTTTTTTGTTATGCGTTAATTTTGGGGGTTTTGGTTAAAGTTTCACATCACTTGGGTGAGTCGATCATATCAACCAGCTCTCTCCCCTTACCAGTCATAGTCCCTTAATTTGAAGTCCTTACTCGCACCTCCACACTCCTGCCTTTCCTTTTCTCTCGCTGCCTACTAACAGAATGACTTATTCTTCGTGAGTCCAAAGGGAAACTCATACAATAAATACACCGCAGGATCATCGGGGAAGCTGAGGCATCTGGGGAACACAGGAGAAAAAAATTAGACATAACGAGACAGGGGAAGCAAAACTGAACACAACACACGAGGACAAGGACTATCAAAATAAGACAGGAAATAGCACAAACACAGGTCGACACCTAGACGGGGACAAACAAACATGGGAGCGTTGGACTGGGGAAACAGGGATGAAACAAAAACAGAACAGGGAACAGGTGAGGGAGACAAAACACAAAGACATGACTAAGACTCACAGTGGGGGAGCAAGACACACAGCAAGAGAGAGACACCCACATATGGCGTTATTTTTATCCCACTATTGAGCGCAGGTAAAAAACAAAATTTGAGCGCACGTCAAAACAAATTTTCAGGTGCAAGTGTTGCATTTTGAGGAGAAATTTATTTTGAGCAAAAAGCTCAATTTGAGTGAACAAAATTCATTGCTGCGTGCAAAAAAATGTATTTCAGTGTTTGCTATTATCCACACACACAGTAGTAGCTCCTCTCACTGAGTTTTTGCATTTGTGCTTGCTTACAATGTGCTGCTCGCGCTCTCAACATGTCTGCACGTTCAACTCTTTCTGTACACCGTTATGTCTGTGAAGGTTCTCAGTCATCCAGGTCATCGTAGTCTAAGGAGCTTGGAAAGAAAAGCATCTGGACTTCTTTAAGTGGCTTGAAGGCGTTTCACCTCTCATCCGAGAAGCTTCTTCAGTTCTAGGGTCAAATGTTGGAGAGTCGCAGATTTGAACTCCACCGACTTCACTGGGCTCAAGAGTTGGGCGTTCGCCTTATAATCGGAAGGTTGCTGGTTTGAGCCCCGGCTCGGACAGCCTTGCTGGTTGTGTCCTTGGGCAAGGCACTTCACCCGTTGCCTACTGGTGGTGGTCAGAGGGCCCGGTGGCACCAGTGTCTGTGGCTACAATGTAATTCAATTCAATTTTATTTATATAGCGCCAAATCACAACATAAGTCGCCTCAAGGCGCTTCATAGATACAGAGAAAAACCCAACAATCATATGACCCCCTATGAGCAAGCACTTTGGCAACAGTGGGAAGGAAAAACTCCCTTTTAACAGGAAGAAACCTCCGGCAGAACCAGGCTCAGGGAGGGGCGGGGCCATCTGCTGTGATTGGTTGGGGTGAGAGAAGGAAGATGGGATAAAAGACATGCTGTGGAAGAGAGACAGAGGTTAATAACAGATATGATTCAATGCAGAGAGGTCTGTTAATACATAGTGAGTGAGAAAGGTGACTGGAAAGGAAAAACTCAATGCATCATGGGAATCCCCAGCAGCCTACATCTATCGCAGCATAACTAAGGGAGGATTCAGGGTCACCTGGTCCAGCCCTAACTATATGCTTTAGCAAAAAGGAAAGTTTGAAGCCTAATCTTGAAAGTAGAGATAGTGTCTGTCTCCTGAATCCAAACTGGAAGCTGGTTCCACAGAAGAGGGGCCTGAAAACTGAAGGCTCTGCCTCCAATTCTACTTTTAAATACTCTAGGAACAACAAGTAGGCCTGCAGAGTGAGAGCGAAGTGCTCTAATAGGGTGATATGGTACTACAAGGTCATTAAGATAAGATGGGGCCTGATTATTTAAGACCTTGTATGTGAGGAGCAGGATTTTGAATTTAATTCTGGATTTAACAGGAAGCCAATGAAGGGAAGCCAAAACAGGAGAAACCTGCTCTCTCTTTCTAGTCCCTGTCAGGACTCTTGCTGCAGCATTTTGGATTAGCTGAAGGCTTTTCAGTGAGTTTTTTGGACATCCTGATAATAATGAATTACAGTCGTCCAGCCTGGAAGAAATAAATGCATGAACTAGTTTTTCAGCATCACTCTGAGACAGGATATTTCTAACTTTAGAGATGTTGCACAAATGGAAGAAAGCAGTCTTACATATTTGTTTAATATGTGCGTTGAAGGACATGTCCTGGTCAAAAATGACTCCAAGGTTCCTCACAGCGTTACTGGAGGCCAAGGTAATGCCATCCAGAGTAAGAATCTGGTTAGAGACCATATTTCTAAGCTTTTCAGGGCCGAGTACAATAACCTCAGTTTGATCTGAATTAAGAAGCAGAAAGTTAGCGGCCATCCAGGTCTTTATGTCTTTAAGACATTCCTGCAGTTTAACTCATTGGTGTGTGTTATCTGGCTTCATGGACAGATAGAGCTGGGTGTCATCTGCATAGCAGTGAAAATGTATGCTGTCTTCTAATGATACTGCCTAAGGGAAGCATGTATAATGTAAACAGAATTGGTCCTAGCACTGAACCCTGTGGAACTCCATAATTACCTCAGTGTGTGAAGAGGACTCTCCCTTTACATGCACAAACTGGAGTCTATTAGATAGATATGATACAAACCACTGCAGCGCAGTACCTGTAATACCTACAGCATGTTCTAATCGCTCTAATAGGATATTATGGTCGACAGTATCGAACGCTGCACTGAGGTCTAGCAGGACAAGCACAGAGATGAGTCCACTGTCAGAGGCCATAAGAAGATCATTTAGCTTCTTATGGCCATCACCAGTGTGATGGCCATCACCAGTGTGTGAATGGGTGGATGACTGGATGTGTAAACCACTTTGGGGTAGTAAAGCGCTATACAAATACAGGCCATTTACCACCAACAAGGTCCAGAAACTTACCCTGGATCCAGATGAAACCATGGTGTCCTTTGATGTAGTCTCTCTCTTCACTTGCATACCCACCACGGAGGCCGTGGAGACTGTCAGAAAATGACTACAAGAAGACAGCTCCTTGGAGGACAGGACCAACTTCACACCCGATCAGATCTGCACACTGTTAGACCTCTGCCTCACCACTACATACTTCAAATACAACGAAGGTTTCTACAGACAAAAACATGGCTGTGCCATGGGCTCCCCCGTGTCACCTATTGTAGCCAACCTTTACATGGAAGAAGTGGAAAGGAAGACTCTTGGCTCTTTCAAAGGAAGAGTACCCAGCCACTGGTACAGATATGTGGACGACACCTGGGTCAAAATCAAGACAGAAGAAGTGGAATCCTTCACTGCGCACATTAACGCTGTGGATAAAAACTTCAAGTTCACCAGGGAAGACACAAAGGACAACTGTTTGCCTTTCCTGGACTGCGCTGTGCACATTAAGGAGAATGGCAACCTCAACATTGAAGTTTACCGGAAGCCCACACACACGGACCAGTACCTCCTCTTTGACTCCCATCACCCTCTGGAACAAACCTGGAGTAATCAGGGCCCTACACCACCGGGCAGAACATGTTCCCTCTAAGCCTGAAGGAATAAAGAAGGAACACACACATGTAAAGGAAGCTCTTAAAACATGCGGTTATCCTAAATGGGTGTTTATAAAGTCAGCAAAGAGGCACAGAAAACAAGATCAGACACCAGCGAGGGAGGAAAAGAAAGACAGATGCAACAACATTGTCATTCTCTATCAATCAATCAAACAATCAATCAATCAAAGCTTTATTCGCCACATGCAGGTTGCCCTGCAGTGAAATGGGACCCCCCCGACCTTACACACACAACACAGACATCACATGGGGATACAAGTCAGAGATCGGTAGCGTTACAGAAAAACACTGAAATGTACACTACAATGGGAAAGTACAAGAGGAAAGAAAGAGACCTCTACTCATGCTGTGCTTCCATGGTAGGACAGCATAAGAACAGGAAACAAAAAAAACTCCTCTGCACAAAAAGCACATAAAGGTCCACAGCACAACATTGTGAAAGACATGACAAGCCACAGGATTGGGTGGGGGGTGAGGAGTAATCCGAATCGAACACAGCAGCCGCCCTGCACAGCGCTACCATCCAGCGTGGCACACAGACCCGCCGTGCTCCCCCGCAGGAAACAAGCATCGAAGGCATTTGGAAAGGGAGGGGGGATGAGTGTGTGCATATCAGTGTATATGTATGTGTGTGCGTGTCCAGAGTTCAGCTGAGACAGTGTCCTTCGCCCTGCCAGGCTAAGTAAACAGTCTTCCAGCCAACCCAGGTGGCCTTGTATGGAATGGGAAGAACAATCTAAACACAGTCGTTATCAGGGTGTTTTCTTCAGCTCTGGCCTTGCAGCTGGTGCCAAAGGGGTATCCACATAAGTGATGGTATTTTTACTTTAGTGCGAACAGCTCATATGAATTTCAAAGCAGTTCTACAGTCCATCACTGGTCTCTCAATCTCCCGTTGGAGAGCCGCGAGCTTCGCCATACTTGCGTTCTGTGATGTTGTCATTTCTTGTGGTCAAGGAGCCGATTCTGAGAACTCACGGCAGTGTGCCTCCCTGAGATGTCATCCAATTTGCGCCCAGAGATGTTATTCCGAGCGAGCCCTTCCGAGATGTATCCAGTCTGCAGTCAGAGATCTTATTCTGAGTATTCACAGCAGTCGTAGCCTCTCCAAGATCTTATCCGTGCTGCACTCAATGAGGCCATTTTGAGAAACTCACGCCTCTCCCATCGTTTCAATCCCAGCGGGCAGCTTTGTGGGGGTTTGAACAGCCGGTTCCACTTCCTTAATTCTTCGATAAGTCAGGGCCAAGCCAGCTCCGATCAGCCAGAACCCTGTTACCATGGTTCCAAATAGGTAGATATCTTCAGCATTCAGGCTCACCCGAGCCCAGACTTCTCGTTGAGAAAGGGGTGTCAATTGCATTTAGGGACCAGTTGATCAAATCCATAATTCCTCTTTTAGGTTTTAGAGAACAGACTGTGAGAGAGTGTTCCAGGCAAAAGTAATACAAAAAACACGAGACTAGACAAGGACATAAGAAGCTAAGCAGGGAAGCTAAGGGAGAGGAGGAGAGGAGAAAAGTGCGACCACCTTCGCTGAGAGCCAAACAGCGAACTATGTAGCCGGTGTATCAGAGAAACTCAGGAGAGTTTTCTCCAAGCAACACAATCTCACAGGTGACCCAGAAAGGGACAAAAGGACTTAATACACAAGAAAACATGAGGCAGAAATACATAAAAACTGTACAAAACTTGAGATTAAATCAGCTTCTTAATGCAAAGGAAAGAACCATGAATCCAAAAATAAACTCCAAATGACAGATTCACATGTTTAATTTGGCAGAGATTTTATTTGTTCCCTGAATCACTGGCAGCAGGAGTACACTGGGTTGTTTTTTGTAGAGAATAAGCTGTGAACCACTATTTAAAATTATACAAAATTATAAGTTAGACCAGATTTATGTGCAGATGTGATGATGTGCCCAGGAAGTAGAAATGGGACCTGCTACATGCTCACCTATACAGCATACAGGACAGTGGATCTCTAAGCTAATGTTAAATCAGGCCAATAATAGCCCTGCAGTAAAAAGATGCAGGTGTGTGTAAGATACCACAGGCTCTGTTTTATTAGCACACAGGGACAGCAGTGGCATATAACACCAGTGACTGACACCTTATATCAGCTACTGTGGCAGTGTTTCCAGAGAGCAGTAGCTTCATCCAAGCATGTCTGTAAAAGGCAGACTTCTTCAGCTCTCCCTGAGCCTTACACTTCATATCCTAGATCAGGAAGTAGAGTATTGTGTTGTTTAGTGGAGGTTGTTTGAGGCTCTACTGGACTTTTATGCAGGAGGCCACAGTTCACTTACAGTCTTTCTCTAACACAAACCGCCCATTCATTCAACATGCTGTGTGTACTCTGGAGTACTGCAGAATGTTTTATTATCAACTATAACAATCCTACCATCAAACTAAAAGGATTTTTATATATAGTTTCAAAGAATATTTCAATCACTTCAAAGAGAGCAGCAGTGTTGTCAACCAAAGGTGAGGCGTTTTGGATCAACTTCAGGCATTTCTGACCAGAGTGTCCTGTGAAGTGTCTGAGTGAACCACTCTGTATGTGCTGATTCTGTATGTGAGCTTACTATCAAATAAAAATCCTTCTGACTTTTCCCAGTCAAGGGTTTTCCCAGACTAGGGGAAACTGTTCTGTGGGAGGCATTAAAGCTCTACCGATCAAGCCTGTCAGTGCTCTGCAATCAGTCTGTGTCAGCCAGCATGTATTTAATGAAGCACCTTCTCTGGATTTTACAGTTCTATTAAACCAGCAGACCTGTGGGGAGGTACTTGACCCTTCCCACCACCATCCCATGTGCTGCAGCGTGTGGGTTAGCCTGTGCTTGTAAATGAAATGAGACTTAACCATGTGTTTGACCCCTCATCAATCTGGCCGGGCTGCTCAGCTCTCAGCGACAGCCATCCGTGCAGCTGACACACACACTATGAATGAAGACCATCAGCCTTACCCACATTCATACCTCAGGCCTGCTTTCACACACTCGTTTTATGCACAGTCCTTAGTTCTGCAGCTCTGTGGGTGTTAGAAACCTCTGTGATACCTGAAGGCGTTCTTAGTCGCTGGACGTCATTAGTTCTGGATACTGTGGATAGACGTTGTATATATATTTGTACCAGTGGGTGTGTCTTCTTGCTCAGCTGCAGGAAGAGAGGTGGGGATAGTGATTAAGGGAGCAGTGCCAGCTGAGCAACACACTCGCTGTGCATATTAACCTCTCCCGCTGTGTGGTAGGTGCAGCACCGACGGGAGGACACACACAGTGAATCCTAGAGTGCACTCTGCCCACTGGGCAACTCTGCAGACTGAGCAGTATTTAGTTTGTGTACCAGCAACGGTGTAAGTAAGTGTGAGCTGACGTCTGTGGGGAACCCACAGTAGCACAGAGCACTGCTACTGCTGCCCGGACTCAGCGGTGAGTGATGTGATACTGATTCATTAGTTTCTGTTTAACAGGGTTTGGATCTGAAAGGTCAGGAACACTCAACATTTACAGCTTTTTAAAGGTTGACGTGATCCTGCACCGTCATGGACCTCACTGATGTGTTTGGTTTATCCTGTTATACACTATCAAACCCTGAAGTGAGAGGCACCCACTCACATGCGTCCAGAGAGGTGGGAAAGGGAAAGACTGAAGTCCTCCCGCCTTAGCCGTCATTACATCTGAGAGGGTAAAAGGTCATCCAGCCTTTTATGTTTAAAATGATACAGAATGCTATAACAGAGTTTATCTATCTGTGCTTTTGTTAATTGTAAATCATCTTTATTCTTAAAGACAGTAATGAAAGTATAGCATAGTTAATGTGAGTGAGAAATGCAGTTTGAGTAATGACAATTATTCTAATGTTGGGATTTTGAAGTGACTTTTGAGGTTTAAACTGTTTTTTTAAATACATGATTTACAAGAAAAACAAAAAAGAGTAAGAGAATGGATAAAGTCTGGCTGGACAACAGGATGTCCAGAGAGGACGAGAGGCAAACAGGCAAATGAGAGAAAAGAACGTCCGGCGTTAGTCTTGCAATAAGCAGAAGTCATCTGAAGATTCAGCCTGGAGTGTCCACAGATAGAAATGATAGCAAAATACACCAGAGGGGCAACCACTGCCCAAAACTGGACTTTAAATTATTATTTTTAAATTTTTGGCTTTTTCTCTGCTCGTTTTTTACCATGTTGGAGTCATAAAACAGGATTGTTTTGTTTTTCCTACTGGACTTTTCCTTCTTCTAGTGAATTATGTATACACAAAAGAGAGATGTGAATCTTTAGCAAGGCATGCTCATTCTCTCTGACCTTCTACCTTGCAAGGATCAGAACACAGTCCACATTAACTCAGAGTAGGTTAATACTAGATGCACTGGAGGTGTTATTAATCTCTGTCTCTCCTCCACAGCATGTCTTTTATCCTGTCTTCCTTCTCTCACGCCAACCAGTCGCAGCAGATGGCCCCGCCCCTCCCTGAGCCTGGTTCTGCTGGAGGTTTCTTCCTGTTAAAAGGGAGTTTTTCCTTCCCACTGTCGCCAAAGTGCTGCTCATGGGGGGTCATATGATTGCTGGGTTTTTCTCTGTATGTATTATTGTAGGGTCTACCTTACAATATAAAGCACCTTGAGGAGACTGTTGTTGTGATTTGGTGCTGCATAAATAAAATTTAATTGAATTACATGTACTGCTACAAGTTAAACTACAGAGTTTATCTCGTGTGAAGGATGTCCCACTACAGGTTGCATGTTTTATTCAGAGACGTGCTCCAGAATCAATTGAGGCACAGGAGGAGGAAGTGGGGTAAACGAGCTGGCGTAAATTTGCACCTGAGAAATCGGTGACTGACCTCGCTTCTCCTGCCCTCAGTTATCATGGCTGATGTTCAGTCTCTGATGAACTCCAGGGGAAAATCGTTTCCAAAAAGGATTTTAGAGACATTTCCGCCTTCACAGGATCATGGCTTAACGGGATCCCATCAGGATTCTCTTTTGTAGAGATATGATTATTCCTTCCAGGCGAGTTAATCAGTGAAGTCTAACACACAGAAAAAGAGTCATCTTGTTAAACATCAGTTATGATGAAAGTATTTGAGAAACCTCTGAAGTCAAAATGAGCTTGTGCTCGACCCCATAGAAGAGCGGAAGATGCTTCAGTGGCCTTTCTGAATCTGAGTGTTAAACACTTGGAGGAAGAAGGCTCTCATGCTTGATGACTGTTTGTTGATTTTTCTTCAGCATTCGACAAATTCAGACTCATATTTTAACCTGAAGAACAGTTTAGAACAGTTTGACATGCGTACAAATCTTGTTGGTTGGATTTTGACTTTTTAATAAAAAAGGACCCAAAGAGTCCAGATAAATGTGGTCCCATCCAACCAGGCTGCTCCTCAGCTGGCTCCCCGCACTGCTCTCACCCTTGTTATTTCTCCTGTATACAAATATGTGTCAGAATAAGGTTGAACATAGGATCACTTTACAGCAAGGGTGTCCAAACTCCGGCCTGCGGGCCAACTGCGGGCCAATATATAGTACACCTCTATTAATGAGAGGAGCAGGCATGTGTTTGGCTGCTTCACATAGTGGACATCGAGTTGTTGTGTGGGGCACCAGTAGTCCATGTCTGTTGCTGTAACAGTAGTTCATGTTTAGAATAAAAAATCGAGAGACACCCAGAATGGCTAACCGAAGGCCAGACAGTCCTGATCCTCAAGGACCCCCAGAAGGGACCCTCCAACTACTGACCAATAACCTGCCTCAGCACCACATGGAAGCTCCTGTCAGGCATCATAGCGGCTAAGATGAACAAGCACATGATGACAACAAAGAGAGGAAAGGTAGTCAGAATTGAGGGGATCGAGCTACCGGAAGGCAACATTGCAGACATAGAGGACAGCTACAAGTACCTGAGTATCCCACAGGCAAATGGGAACCATGAGGAGGCCGCTAGGAAAGTTGCAACCACTGAGTACCTGCAGAGGGTGAGGCAAGTCCTGAGGAGTCAGCTGAACAGTAAGAACTGTTACGGTTTTTGACGTAGAGGACTCAATCACAGGACTCCAGGATCAGATTCACACGAGAGAGCTTTATTTACAAGTCCACCAAGTGTATATACAAAAAGTGCTATGTACAACAGGGTGAGGGACGGGGCTCCAGGGAAATCCAAGGGGAAGGCACGCGTTCTCCAAACAATCTACACACACGATAGCAGGCTCTCACTCAACACTCGCCACTCGGGAATCACACGGGGAAGAATCTAGGAAGTCTGTAGACAGGGAGACGTGGTTAAATATAAAGCACAAAGAAACACTCAACTTAACTTGCTGTGGCTGGACTTTCACTAACGGGTGGCAGACAACGATCCAGCAAAAAACAGCAGTCACCTCCTGGCTTAAATGCTGATCACCTTGATTAGGCTCAGGTGTTTCCATTCCCCGAGGGTGTGGGCCGAGGGCGTGAATCCACGAGTTCCGCCCCAGCGACAGAAAGGAGAAGAGAGAGATTGGAAGTGAGAGAGAAAGATAGAAACCTTTGATCAGAGTCCAGCTGATCCTCCTGGCTGTGACAAGAACAAGATCTGGACTATCAACACCTACGCCCTGCCCATGATCAGGTACCCGGCTGGGATAATAAGCTGGCCAAAGGAGGAGATAGAAGCCACTGATATCAAGACAAGAAAGCTCCTGACTATGCATGGAGGGTTTCACCCCAAGTCCAGCATCCTGAGGCTGTACGCTAAGCAGAAAGAAAGAGGCCGGGGACTGGTGAGTGTCAGCACCACAGTCCAGGATGAGACAACGAACACCCACGAATAAATCACGAAGATGGCCCCAACTGACAGCATGTGTTGCGCTCTAAAAGTACTTATAAAACTTACATTTTTCTGAATCGTTGGGAAAATCTTTAAAGACTATTCTTATTTAATTGTGTTTTGTTTTTGGACACATTTCTAGTTAATTTTTGTAGTTTACTAGCTCCAGGAGGTCAGAGTTCAGACGTGTGATGTCATCAGTAAGCGCAGAAAAACAAACAGTGTCTGAGATGTGGGAGCAATGTTTTGCTGATGATATGCTATGCTGCCTGTAAACTCCAAACCTGAACTGAGGAGAATAAAGTTGCAAAAAAAGGAGAATGGAGTCATGTCTCTCTGAGGGTGCAACATAATCTTGGTGTTTCCGCCCAGTTCAGAGTTTATACCGCAAATAAGGACGAGCTACAGGTGACTAGCCTCGCTTACTATCCCCCCCACCTGAACTCGTACGGCAGTGCCATCCCTCCGAGAAAAGGCAGTAAAGGTAAAAAATTTTCGCCATGTCTAAAGTACAGCAGATGTCTCCTGATTGGGAGCAACTTCTTGAGGAGATAGAGGAAAAGTTACTTACACTGCTAGCACCGGATTTGAATGAGATTTGTGCTGCCCTCAGTTTTGCCGTGGATGAAAGTGAAAAAGACTTACCTCGTAAACTGAGGCGGCGTATTCTCCAGTACTTAGAGGGAGAGGATGTTACTGCACGAGAAGATGAAGGAATGTCTCTGTTGTTGGAATTAGATGACAAAATTAACGAAGTGAAGCAAAAGAGATGCGAAAGTAATGCCCCGTTGTCTCAACAGTGGTACAAGAGCACCACCCTGTGGCTGAAAATGTGATCGCACCCAGTAATTCAGACGAACAGAGAGAAAGTGTTTCTCATCTGAATGCTACACGAGTCACCCCTGTCGCCACTCAAAGTGTCCCTTTTGTACACCCACTGTACCGACGGGATCTGAAAATAATGGGACAAATTGGAGAACCAAACCAAAAGGACAAATTAACATACACTAGCTTGGAAAGACAAATCCAGAGGGCATTGAAGAGGGGATATGATGAAGGAGAAATTGTTGAAGCCATCATTCAAGCTATAACCCCAGGAACAAAACTGAAAAGCTACCTTGAAAGTAGAGATTTGACTTTGCAAGCTCTCAGGCAAATATTACGGACTCATTACACTGAGAAAGATGCCACAGAGTTGTATCACTCGCTCACACGTGCTGTACAGGAGCCAAAATAAACTCCAATACAGTTTTTGATGCGAGCAATGGATTTGAGACAACAACTTGTTCTTGCTTCAGAGAGGTAACATGTATGGAGGGTGAGCTTTCTAAGACATCAGACGGAAGTACTTCCTCACCCACAGTGCAGTCCAGTCAGACAACACAAACTGAGCCCTGGGACCCACCAGTGGATTTGAGCCATCTGACAAGTGACCAACAGCAGCAGGTAAAACAGATGCTGAGGGAGGAGTGCAATGTTTTTGCAAAAGATGACTACAGCTGGAGATACAGCTAAAAGACAAAGTGCCTGTGCAAAAAACATATAATGCAATCCCCAGACACCTTTATCAGGAGGTAAAAGTGTCACGGTCCTGAGTCTGTGGACTCAGTGTTTTTCTGTTTGTATTAGTTATCTTTGTTTTCATGATGTGTTTTGATTCTCTTGGGTTTGATTTCTGTCACTGTATCCCCTAGTTTAGTCCTCGTCTGTTCAGTTTCCTGTTTTACTTTGAAAGTCTGTGTACTATGTCAATGTGTTGAGTTTTGCCTCCCCTTGTCTTGTCATGTCTGATGAGTCCCAGCTGTGCTCTCCTCCTGTTTCACATTCCCTAATCACTAGGGGTGCAACGATACACAAAATTCACGGTTCGGTTCGGTTCGATACTTTGGTGTCACAGTTCGATATCTTTTCGATACAAAATAAAATGTTCATGCCTTTTTAATTTGTCATTTATTAAAATTATAAATATATATTTTAACTCAAAAGTACAGTTTTTAAATTTAACTCTAACCCTTGTGCGCGTTTTTTATTTTGACAGCGAATGCGCACCTGCGGACCACTTATGTGCAGCCCTGGTTATTTAGCTCGTCATATTGCAGCCACAGAAATTCTTTTGTCCATGAAACCATAAAGCTGCACTTTCTTTTTGCCTTATAGTCTGATTTGTCATAACTTCTCCGTTTTGTGGTAAGCTTTTCTTTGGCTGTCACTTCTTCACCCTGACCTGTCTTATTTGGCTCAGCAGAACTAAAATATATATCTGTCTGTGAAGGTTCTCAGTCATCCAGGTCATCGTAGTCAAATATAAATCCTGCTGCTTTTACACACGCACTCACATAAGCTCAGCGATTCTCTGCGCGATCAACCTCTCACATGTTTAAGCTTGCTGCGGGAGATTTCACTTGTCATTTTTGCATAGTAAGCTAACGATTAATAAGACGATGTCAGAGGAATTGGTGCACAAATTATCATCACTCGCAGATCAGTGCTGTCGCTCTCTATACACAGTTCGCACGATTGCAAAGTGAAAGCAAAAAAACAAGCGCAAATTCAAACGCGATTTCAATATGTCACATATTGACAGTGGCTCACCGATGCCAATGACATAATTACCCAGCTACATTTCTGAAAGAATGCAAAAGCATTGACATATATTTTTCCTTCCTACAATAGCCCGACGGGCAGGGTAGCCCGTCTGAAAAAAATCGCTAGCCCCAGGACGTCGGGCTAGCGATTTTGCGAGCCCTGTATCTGATTGAGGAATCACTCATCTTTGGAAAAGAGAATTTATTACAGAGAAATGCCTCTTTCCAAAATAAAAGCTATACTATCCGCTTCTTCTGGGCTATATTCTCAGCAGCATAAGGAGAATCATGTGCTAACAGCTGTCTAAATGACTCGGCTAAAGTTAGTAGCATGCTTGTTGTTTTTGTCTTTGCACTAAGATGATGTAAATGTGCAGTCATATTCGTTGTGTTCCCACTAGTGCTTTCAGGTTAATCTCGTTGAAATGACCTTAACGCCACAACACGGCAAATCTCCGTTAACGAGCTACCGCCGATCGCCCCGTGCATGGGGCTAGACGGCCAACACGTTAACGAGCTAACTGCGCTAACATACTAGTTCCCACCCATGTAATTGAGCATTGCATGGCGCATCCAACATACTGTTTTACTTTAGTCCATGACTCGCTTACCTTCAGGGTCATACGTCACATGAAAACCAAAATAATTCCAAACGCCAGATCTGAATGAGGGTGGGGGAGGTCCATGTTGCAAGGAGAGCTTAACTTCTGTCTTGCTAGCTTGCCCTGCGCTCTTCCTTCTGACTATGCTGTCTGTGTTGAGCGCTCAGTGAATCTGCGTTCGACTGCTCCGCCTAGGGTCGACAGTGCAGCCTAGGCGGAGTAGTCGAACGCAGATTCACTGAGCGCTCCACACAGACAGCATCGTCAGAAGGAAAGTTGATAAAATAAATTACAAATGTTGTATTGTTCGATACATATGCGTACCGAACCGAAAGCACTGTATCGAACGGTTCAATATCGATACGAATATCGTTGCACCCCTACTAATCACCTCAGTATGTATTTAAGCCCTGTGTTTTTTCCCTGCCAGTTGTTGCGTCCTCCACGTTTGTTGTGTGTGTATCCATGGTCGTCTACCTTCAGCATCTCCTGTCTAGTTAGTTTAAGTTGTTGTTTATGTATCGTCCAAAGGTGACTCTCCAGCAAATAAAGCCGTCGTTTAAGTTAATGTTTTGTCTCCGAGTCCTGCACGTGGGTCCAGCCACCGACAGCCACACAACTCATCGTGACAGAAGGACGCAACCATAACATGGACCCAGCGGACTCAGCTCACCTCGAGAGAGAGGTGGACCTTGCTCACATCCTCGGACTGATGACTCGCATTAGCCACGCCTCAGATTTGCAGACGTTCTCAGTCGGGCTGAATGCAATACAAACCATATTTGACAGAAATCCTCAACTGCGCAAGCTGTCTATTGCCTCGGAGTTCAGCCGTTCGCTGACCCAGGCTAAGGAGGCAGTCAAAGCCCGGGAGCTGGCCCAATTCACCCTCATGTCCTCATCCACACCGCCTCAGTCACAGCGAGCAAGCCTTCTCATGCCGCCGCAGCGGGCGGAGCATTCTAAAGCCCCTCTGCAGCAGCTGAAGTCGCAGCATCGGACTCCTTCCTCCCTCACGTCTGGTTCCGACCACCCCTCACCTGCCTCATGCCTGGCAGGAATGTGGTCGGAGGATGAGGGACCAGTCACTGTTGCTCCGACACCCTCCGTTTTTTCTGTCGCTCCGGTTTCTAAAAGAAAGCGGCGTTCTCGTCGTCGCCGTCCCTCACTGCAACCCGAGTCCAGTTCTGAACTGCTGGACGTGGTGAGTGAACAGAACAGTTGTCACCCGGCTTCTTCCACGCTGGGAATTTCCAGCTCTGAGCCGGCGAATTCGGAGTCGGTTAACTTTTTGACTGTTAACTCAGGGCCTGCAAAGACAGAAACTGATGATCCCAAGATGGCTGACTCTGAGGCTGTCTTTCGGGACTCTGAGCATTCTAATCTTCCCTCTTTTGTTTCTTCAAAGTTTGAGAATATTCAGGAATCAGATGACCTTATTTCAGAGTCAAAAGAGGTTATTTGTCCTGTAACTGAGAGTGGTGTTTCTGGGTTTCATTCTGAAAAGACTGGGGTTTCTGTTTTCGCTTCTCAGGCAGGTTATGTTGATTCCGAGCCACCTGTTTTTGGATCAGTTAATAGTGAGTTTCCAGATGTAGATTATATATGTGAATCTGTTATGAAATTTTCTGGCTTGGGCAATCATGATCTCACTCGGGACATTAAAGATGCAGCTCAAAAGACTATTTCTCTTACTGCTGAACTAAACAGGGACAGTTCAATTTCCCAGCCACATTCCATCTATGCTGTGCAGGCTATACCTCATGAGGCTGTTGTTGGTGTTGCTTCACCCATGGTTTACGCGGCTCACCAGCCAGTTCATTCTGAGGCTTCCTATGATAAACCTCATGTTTCCATAACCTCCCCCGAGTTAAATTTCACAAGCCTGGAGTCTGCTTATTCAAAGACTGTTTGTGTTGCTCATTGTGAACTCTTCCAGACTATACGTCCTGTGACTGTCCAGGTTAAGACCAACCAGGTGTCATCTGCTGTTACCAAGCTGGCAAAAATACTTGGTTCGAACACTGCAGAAGTGGTTGCTCAAGTTAAAGTTTCAGTTCCACGATCATGTTTGTATGACTCTGTGCGCCGTGCTTTTCGGCCAGTAGCCCTGGACACTGTGTGTGCAACTTCCCAGGCTGCGTTTTGTAAGACTGTGTTTTATGTTGCTTCACACCCAGTTTCTTCAGATACCGCTTGTATAATTCCTCCAGCACCTGTGACTGCCCCTGAACTCCTTTTTTCTAAGACTGCTAACGAACTGCACCCACACCGGCCCCCAGGGGTACGGCAGCCAGAACACAGCCCTTCCCTGGCCCTGTATCTGTTCTTCAGGTGGCGGTGGCTGGGGTTCGACCAGGCCCAGTACCCGTCCCTGTTCCCCGGAGAGGAGTTGCTGAGAGTCGGTTACCCGCTCTGTTGCATGTTCAACAACCATCACTACACCCAGCACGACCATCATCGCGACCACCACTACAACTTCTGTTTCAGTCAACCGTCCAGTCTCACGTCATGTTAGCTGGGGGTTCAGGTGAACCCAACCAGCGTCCTGCCTCGTCTGCTGGGGGTTTGGGAGAACCCAGCCAGCCTCAAGTGTCGGCTGCTGGAGGGCCCGTGGAGCCCGTCCAGCCTCATGCCACGTCTGCTGGAGGGCCCG
This sequence comes from Maylandia zebra, assembly GCF_041146795.1. NCBI lineage: Eukaryota > Metazoa > Chordata > Actinopteri > Cichliformes > Cichlidae > Maylandia > Maylandia zebra. The sequence goes on along the minus strand of NC_135174.1, from coordinate 373,168 downwards.
AGGAGCCCGTCCGGCCTCATGCCACGTCTGCTGGAGGGCCCGAGGAGCCCGTCCAGCCTCATGCCACGTCTGCTGGAGGGCCCGAGGAGCCCGTCCAGCCTCATGCCACGTCTGCTGGAGGGTCCGAGGAGCCCACCCGGCCCCACGCCTCGTTAGCTGAGGGTCCTGGAGGACCCAGCCAGCACATCCTCACATCTGCTGGTGGTCCTGGAGGACCCAGCCAGCACATCTCTACATCACCTCCTGCAGCCGTCCCGCTGCCGTCAGGTTCCGCAGCCGTCCCACTGCCATCATCCACGCCTGGTCCGGCCTCCGCATCCTCATCATCTTCGCCTGGTCCGGCCTCCGCATCCTCATCATCTTCGCCTGATCCGGCCTCCGCGTCTTCATCCACGTCTGGTCCTGCCTCGTCTGGTCCTGCCTCGTCTGGTCCTGCCTCGTCTGGTCCTGCGGTTACCACGCCGCCGTCGGTGCCAGCTCGACCTGTTCCGCCTCGCCTCTGCCAGCCGTTTTCCAGGCCACTAAGTTGGCATCATGGCCTTCGGGGACGGCCTCCGGAAGGAGTTCGTCGCCACCGCTGGCATCGCGGCCGCCCTCCGGACCTGCTCAGTGGCCACCACTGCCTTCCGAGTGGTCGGCCTCCAGAACTGTTTGCCCGTCGCCGCCGTTGCAGTGTGCACGGTCGGCCTCCGGAACTGTTTGCCCGTCGCCACCGTTGCTGTGTGCATGGTCGGCCCCCTGAACTGTTTCGGCTCTTGTGTTGTCGACTCCCGGACTTTGCTATGGACTCGTGGATAGTCTTGTTTTGTGTTGACCTGTTTTTGGTTTGTTCTGGTCTCTTGTGCTCCTTGTTTTTTGTTTGGTCTCTGTCCCTCCATCCTGGGCCCCCTCCGCCCACCCTGGCCTGGTGCTTTGTGCCTTTTTTGTTTGGGGCTGTCGGGAGCCAGCCCTTTGAGGGGGGGTACTGTCACGGTCCTGAGTCTGTGGACTCAGTGTTTTTCTGTTTGTATTAGTTATCTTTGTTTTCATGATGTGTTTTGATTCTCTTGGGTTTGATTTCTGTCACTGTATCCCCTAGTTTAGTCCTCGTCTGTTCAGTTTCCTGTTTTACTTTGAAAGTCTGTGTACTATGTCAATGTGTTGAGTTTTGCCTCCCCTTGTCTTGTCATGTCTGATGAGTCCCAGCTGTGCTCTCCTCCTGTTTCACATTCCCTAATCACCTCAGTATGTATTTAAGCCCTGTGTTTTTTCCCTGCCAGTTGTTGCGTCCTCCACGTTTGTTGTGTGTGTATCCATGGTCGTCTACCTTCAGCATCTCCTGTCTAGTTAGTTTAAGTTGTTGTTTATGTATCGTCCAAAGGTGACTCTCCAGCAAATAAAGCCGTCGTTTAAGTTAATGTTTTGTCTCCGAGTCCTGCACGTGGGTCCAGCCACCGACAGCCACACAACTCATCGTGACAGAAGGACGCAACCATAACATGGACCCAGCGGACTCAGCTCACCTCGAGAGAGAGGTGGACCTTGCTCACATCCTCGGACTGATGACTCGCATTAGCCACGCCTCAGATTTGCAGACGTTCTCAGTCGGGCTGAATGCAATACAAACCATATTTGACAGAAATCCTCAACTGCGCAAGCTGTCTATTGCCTCGGAGTTCAGCCGTTCGCTGACCCAGGCTAAGGAGGCAGTCAAAGCCCGGGAGCTGGCCCAATTCACCCTCATGTCCTCATCCACACCGCCTCAGTCACAGCGAGCAAGCCTTCTCATGCCGCCGCAGCGGGCGGAGCATTCTAAAGCCCCTCTGCAGCAGCTGAAGTCGCAGCATCGGACTCCTTCCTCCCTCACGTCTGGTTCCGACCACCCCTCACCTGCCTCATGCCTGGCAGGAATGTGGTCGGAGGATGAGGGACCAGTCACTGTTGCTCCGACACCCTCCGTTTTTTCTGTCGCTCCGGTTTCTAAAAGAAAGCGGCGTTCTCGTCGTCGCCGTCCCTCACTGCAACCCGAGTCCAGTTCTGAACTGCTGGACGTGGTGAGTGAACAGAACAGTTGTCACCCGGCTTCTTCCACGCTGGGAATTTCCAGCTCTGAGCCGGCGAATTCGGAGTCGGTTAACTTTTTGACTGTTAACTCAGGGCCTGCAAAGACAGAAACTGATGATCCCAAGATGGCTGACTCTGAGGCTGTCTTTCGGGACTCTGAGCATTCTAATCTTCCCTCTTTTGTTTCTTCAAAGTTTGAGAATATTCAGGAATCAGATGACCTTATTTCAGAGTCAAAAGAGGTTATTTGTCCTGTAACTGAGAGTGGTGTTTCTGGGTTTCATTCTGAAAAGACTGGGGTTTCTGTTTTCGCTTCTCAGGCAGGTTATGTTGATTCCGAGCCACCTGTTTTTGGATCAGTTAATAGTGAGTTTCCAGATGTAGATTATATATGTGAATCTGTTATGAAATTTTCTGGCTTGGGCAATCATGATCTCACTCGGGACATTAAAGATGCAGCTCAAAAGACTATTTCTCTTACTGCTGAACTAAACAGGGACAGTTCAATTTCCCAGCCACATTCCATCTATGCTGTGCAGGCTATACCTCATGAGGCTGTTGTTGGTGTTGCTTCACCCATGGTTTACGCGGCTCACCAGCCAGTTCATTCTGAGGCTTCCTATGATAAACCTCATGTTTCCATAACCTCCCCCGAGTTAAATTTCACAAGCCTGGAGTCTGCTTATTCAAAGACTGTTTGTGTTGCTCATTGTGAACTCTTCCAGACTATACGTCCTGTGACTGTCCAGGTTAAGACCAACCAGGTGTCATCTGCTGTTACCAAGCTGGCAAAAATACTTGGTTTGAACACTGCAGAAGTGGTTGCTCAAGTTAAAGTTTCAGTTCCACGATCATGTTTGTATGACTCTGTGCGCCGTGCTTTTCGGCCAGTAGCCCTGGACACTGTGTGTGCAACTTCCCAGGCTGCGTTTTGTAAGACTGTGTTTTATGTTGCTTCACACCCAGTTTCTTCAGATACCGCTTGTATAATTCCTCCAGCACCTGTGACTGCCCCTGAACTCCTTTTTTCTAAGACTGCTAACGAACTGCACCCACACCGGCCCCCAGGGGTACGGCAGCCAGAACACAGCCCTTCCCTGGCCCTGTATCTGTTCTTCAGGTGGCGGTGGCTGGGGTTCGACCAGGCCCAGTACCCGTCCCTGTTCCCCGGAGAGGAGTTGCTGAGAGTCGGTTACCCGCTCTGTTGCATGTTCAACAACCATCACTACACCCAGCACGACCATCATCGCGACCACCACTACAACTTCTGTTTCAGTCAACCGTCCAGTCTCACGTCATGTTAGCTGGGGGTTCAGGTGAACCCAACCAGCGTCCTGCCTCGTCTGCTGGGGGTTTGGGAGAACCCAGCCAGCCTCAAGTGTCGGCTGCTGGAGGGCCCGTGGAGCCCGTCCAGCCTCATGCCACGTCTGCTGGAGGGCCCGAGGAGCCCGTCCAGCCTCATGCCACGTCTGCTGGAGGGCCCGAGGAGCCCGTCCAGCCTCATGCCACGTCTGCTGGAGGGTCCGAGGAGCCCACCCGGCCCCACGCCTCGTTAGCTGAGGGTCCTGGAGGACCCAGCCAGCACATCCTCACATCTGCTGGTGGTCCTGGAGGACCCAGCCAGCACATCTCTACATCACCTCCTGCAGCCGTCCCGCTGCCGTCAGGTTCCGCAGCCGTCCCACTGCCATCATCCACGCCTGGTCTGGCCTCCGCATCCTCATCATCTTCGCCTGGTCCGGCCTCCGCATCCTCATCATCTTCGCCTGATCCGGCCTCCGCGTCTTCATCCACGTCTGGTCCTGCCTCGTCTGGTCCTGCCTCGTCTGGTCCTGCCTCGTCTGGTCCTGCGGTTACCACGCCGCCGTCGGTGCCAGCTCGACCTGTTCCGCCTCGCCTCTGCCAGCCGTTTTCCAGGCCACTAAGTTGGCATCATGGCCTTCGGGGACGGCCTCCGGAAGGAGTTCGTCGCCACCGCTGGCATCGCGGCCGCCCTCCGGACCTGCTCAGTGGCCACCACTGCCTTCCGAGTGGTCGGCCTCCAGAACTGTTTGCCCGTCGCCGCCGTTGCAGTGTGCACGGTCGGCCTCCGGAACTGTTTGCCCGTCGCCACCGTTGCTGTGTGCATGGTCGGCCCCCTGAACTGTTTCGGCTCTTGTGTTGTCGACTCCCGGACTTTGCTATGGACTCGTGGATAGTCTTGTTTTGTGTTGACCTGTTTTTGGTTTGTTCTGGTCTCTTGTGCTCCTTGTTTTTTGTTTGGTCTCTGTCCCTCCATCCTGGGCCCCCTCCGCCCACCCTGGCCTGGTGCTTTGTGCCTTTTTTGTTTGGGGCTGTCGGGAGCCAGCCCTTTGAGGGGGGGTACTGTCACGGTCCTGAGTCTGTGGACTCAGTGTTTTTCTGTTTGTATTAGTTATCTTTGTTTTCATGATGTGTTTTGATTCTCTTGGGTTTGATTTCTGTCACTGTATCCCCTAGTTTAGTCCTCGTCTGTTCAGTTTCCTGTTTTACTTTGAAAGTCTGTGTACTATGTCAATGTGTTGAGTTTTGCCTCCCCTTGTCTTGTCATGTCTGATGAGTCCCAGCTGTGCTCTCCTCCTGTTTCACATTCCCTAATCACCTCAGTATGTATTTAAGCCCTGTGTTTTTTCCCTGCCAGTTGTTGCGTCCTCCACGTTTGTTGTGTGTGTATCCATGGTCGTCTACCTTCAGCATCTCCTGTCTAGTTAGTTTAAGTTGTTGTTTATGTATCGTCCAAAGGTGACTCTCCAGCAAATAAAGCCGTCGTTTAAGTTAATGTTTTGTCTCCGAGTCCTGCACGTGGGTCCAGCCACCGACAGCCACACAACTCATCGTGACAGAAGGACGCAACCATAACATGGACCCAGCGGACTCAGCTCACCTCGAGAGAGAGGTGGACCTTGCTCACATCCTCGGACTGATGACTCGCATTAGCCACGCCTCAGATTTGCAGACGTTCTCAGTCGGGCTGAATGCAATACAAACCATATTTGACAGAAATCCTCAACTGCGCAAGCTGTCTATTGCCTCGGAGTTCAGCCGTTCGCTGACCCAGGCTAAGGAGGCAGTCAAAGCCCGGGAGCTGGCCCAATTCACCCTCATGTCCTCATCCACACCGCCTCAGTCACAGCGAGCAAGCCTTCTCATGCCGCCGCAGCGGGCGGAGCATTCTAAAGCCCCTCTGCAGCAGCTGAAGTCGCAGCATCGGACTCCTTCCTCCCTCACGTCTGGTTCCGACCACCCCTCACCTGCCTCATGCCTGGCAGGAATGTGGTCGGAGGATGAGGGACCAGTCACTGTTGCTCCGACACCCTCCGTTTTTTCTGTCGCTCCGGTTTCTAAAAGAAAGCGGCGTTCTCGTCGTCGCCGTCCCTCACCGCAACCCGAGTCCAGTTCTGAACTGCTGGACGTGGTGAGTGAACAGAACAGTTGTCACCCGGCTTCTTCCACGCTGGGAATTTCCAGCTCTGAGCCGGCGAATTCGGAGTCGGTTAACTTTTTGACTGTTAACTCAGGGCCTGCAAAGACAGAAACTGATGATCCCAAGATGGCTGACTCTGAGGCTGTCTTTCGGGACTCTGAGCATTCTAATCTTCCCTCTTTTGTTTCTTCAAAGTTTGAGAATATTCAGGAATCAGATGACCTTATTTCAGAGTCAAAAGAGGTTATTTGTCCTGTAACTGAGAGTGGTGTTTCTGGGTTTCATTCTGAAAAGACTGGGGTTTCTGTTTTCGCTTCTCAGGCAGGTTATGTTGATTCCGAGCCACCTGTTTTTGGATCAGTTAATAGTGAGTTTCCAGATGTAGATTATATATGTGAATCTGTTATGAAATTTTCTGGCTTGGGCAATCATGATCTCACTCGGGACATTAAAGATGCAGCTCAAAAGACTATTTCTCTTACTGCTGAACTAAACAGGGACAGTTCAATTTCCCAGCCACATTCCATCTATGCTGTGCAGGCTATACCTCATGAGGCTGTTGTTGGTGTTGCTTCACCCATGGTTTACGCGGCTCACCAGCCAGTTCATTCTGAGGCTTCCTATGATAAACCTCATGTTTCCATAACCTCCCCCGAGTTAAATTTCACAAGCCTGGAGTCTGCTTATTCAAAGACTGTTTGTGTTGCTCATTGTGAACTCTTCCAGACTATACGTCCTGTGACTGTCCAGGTTAAGACCAACCAGGTGTCATCTGCTGTTACCAAGCTGGCAAAAATACTTGGTTCGAACACTGCAGAAGTGGTTGCTCAAGTTAAAGTTTCAGTTCCACGATCATGTTTGTATGACTCTGTGCGCCGTGCTTTTCGGCCAGTAGCCCTGGACACTGTGTGTGCAACTTCCCAGGCTGCGTTTTGTAAGACTGTGTTTTATGTTGCTTCACACCCAGTTTCTTCAGATACCGCTTGTATAATTCCTCCAGCACCTGTGACTGCCCCTGAACTCCTTTTTTCTAAGACTGCTAACGAACTGCACCCACACCGGCCCCCAGGGGTACGGCAGCCAGAACACAGCCCTTCCCTGGCCCTGTATCTGTTCTTCAGGTGGCGGTGGCTGGGGTTCGACCAGGCCCAGTACCCGTCCCTGTTCCCCGGAGAGGAGTTGCTGAGAGTCGGTTACCCGCTCTGTTGCATGTTCAACAACCATCACTACACCCAGCACGACCATCATCGCGACCACCACTACAACTTCTGTTTCAGTCAACCGTCCAGTCTCACGTCATGTTAGCTGGGGGTTCAGGTGAACCCAACCAGCGTCCTGCCTCGTCTGCTGGGGGTTTGGGAGAACCCAGCCAGCCTCAAGTGTCGGCTGCTGGAGGGCCCGTGGAGCCCGTCCAGCCTCATGCCACGTCTGCTGGAGGGCCCGAGGAGCCCGTCCGGCCTCATGCCACGTCTGCTGGAGGGCCCGAGGAGCCCGTCCAGCCTCATGCCACGTCTGCTGGAGGGCCCGAGGAGCCCGTCCAGCCTCATGCCACGTCTGCTGGAGGGTCCGAGGAGCCCACCCGGCCCCACGCCTCGTTAGCTGAGGGTCCTGGAGGACCCAGCCAGCACATCCTCACATCTGCTGGTGGTCCTGGAGGACCCAGCCAGCACATCTCTACATCACCTCCTGCAGCCGTCCCGCTGCCGTCAGGTTCCGCAGCCGTCCCACTGCCATCATCCACGCCTGGTCCGGCCTCCGCATCCTCATCATCTTCGCCTGGTCCGGCCTCCGCATCCTCATCATCTTCGCCTGATCCGGCCTCCGCGTCTTCATCCACGTCTGGTCCTGCCTCGTCTGGTCCTGCCTCGTCTGGTCCTGCCTCGTCTGGTCCTGCGGTTACCACGCCGCCGTCGGTGCCAGCTCGACCTGTTCCGCCTCGCCTCTGCCAGCCGTTTTCCAGGCCACTAAGTTGGCATCATGGCCTTCGGGGACGGCCTCCGGAAGGAGTTCGTCGCCACCGCTGGCATCGCGGCCGCCCTCCGGACCTGCTCAGTGGCCACCACTGCCTTCCGAGTGGTCGGCCTCCAGAACTGTTTGCCCGTCGCCGCCGTTGCAGTGTGCACGGTCGGCCTCCGGAACTGTTTGCCCATCGCCACCGTTGCTGTGTGCATGGTCGGCCCCCTGAACTGTTTCGGCTCTTGTGTTGTCGACTCCCGGACTTTGCTATGGACTCGTGGATAGTCTTGTTTTGTGTTGACCTGTTTTTGGTTTGTTCTGGTCTCTTGTGCTCCTTGTTTTTTGTTTGGTCTCTGTCCCTCCATCCTGGGCCCCCTCCGCCCACCCTGGCCTGGTGCTTTGTGCCTTTTTTGTTTGGGGCTGTCGGGAGCCAGCCCTTTGAGGGGGGGTACTGTCACGGTCCTGAGTCTGTGGACTCAGTGTTTTTCTGTTTGTATTAGTTATCTTTGTTTTCATGATGTGTTTTGATTCTCTTGGGTTTGATTTCTGTCACTGTATCCCCTAGTTTAGTCCTCGTCTGTTCAGTTTCCTGTTTTACTTTGAAAGTCTGTGTACTATGTCAATGTGTTGAGTTTTGCCTCCCCTTGTCTTGTCATGTCTGATGAGTCCCAGCTGTGCTCTCCTCCTGTTTCACATTCCCTAATCACCTCAGTATGTATTTAAGCCCTGTGTTTTTTCCCTGCCAGTTGTTGCGTCCTCCACGTTTGTTGTGTGTGTATCCATGGTCGTCTACCTTCAGCATCTCCTGTCTAGTTAGTTTAAGTTGTTGTTTATGTATCGTCCAAAGGTGACTCTCCAGCAAATAAAGCCGTCGTTTAAGTTAATGTTTTGTCTCCGAGTCCTGCACGTGGGTCCAGCCACCGACAGCCACACAACTCATCGTGACAAAAAGCACACATACAAGACTTACTCAATCGGGGCTGGATCCAAAAATCTTGTTCTTCATATTCTTCGCCTGTGGTATGCGTCAGGAAGAAAGATGGTGGACTTCGCTTGTGTGTGTAGACTATAGGCTCCTGAATGCAAAGACACTGCCCGACAGACATCCCATCCCGAGAATACAGGAGATCCTGGAAAACCTTGGGGGCAACTCCTGGTTCACAGTATTGGACCAGGGAAAGGCTTATCACCAGGGTTTCATGAGTGAGAACAGCAAACCCTGTACCGCATTTATAACACCATTGAGACTCTATGAGTCTACATGGAGGGATGCCTGGGAGACCTCAGGGATGAAATGTGTGTCCCATATTTGGATGATGTACTCGTCTTTAGCTCAAGCTTCGAACAACACATCCAAAATGTGAGGAGAGTGCTACTGCGACAAAGAGAATGTGTTATCAAATTAAGGCCACAGAAGTGTGGCTTTTTCAAACGTGGTCTGCTATGTGGGGCGAGTGGTTTCTGCAGAGGGATACAAGATGACCCCCAAAGAAGTTGAAGCAGTGCAAGCACTGAAACAGGAGAAACCATCGACCGTGAGAGAGGTGAGAATGGGTTTCCTTAGCTACTACAGACCCTACTACAGACCCTACATACAGGACTTCTCAAGGACAGCCAAACCCCTCTATGAACTCTTAGGAAAGCCTAAGTCTGAACACAAGCAGCATGGAAAGAGTAAGGAGTGCCACCACAAATCTGCCCAGCTGCCACCATCCCATCCAATCCAGTGGATGACGGTTCACCAAGAGACATTGGACATAATAGTAAATCAGCTGACAAACCCACTAATCATGGCATATCCGGACCTAGAGAAGCCATTTGTTCTTCATGTAGATTCCTCTGAGGATGGTTTGGGTGCAGTCTTGTACCAGCATCAAGGGACTGCCCTGAGAGTCATAGGCTATGGATCACGGACATTGGCAACTGCAGAAAAAAACTACAAGCTACATTCAGGCAAGCTGGAATTCCTGGCACTGAAATGGGCCATAACAGAACGCTTTCATGATTATCTGTTTCATGCACTTCATTTTACTGTGTACAGTGACAATAACCCGCTGACATACGTCATGAAGTCAGCGAAACTTTTCACTCTTAAGTACAGGCCAGGGGCAGCAAATCGAGATGCAGATTTCTTATCAAGAAGAGGAAAGCCCATTAAAGGCATCATGCAGGAATGCACAGAGGAATGTCAGCAGGATGCCATTGAATGTATTGGGAAAGCTCTAGAGAGAGAGAGAACAGGAGACGTGAATTGGATCTCAGCTGTCACCTGTAATGTCAACACGCTTCCAGAGGGATGCATCATCTCAGAACCAATTCCGCCATTTGCAGTTGACGACATCAGGGAAGCCCAGGATGCAGACATAGCCATAAACCGAGTTTTGTCCCTGAAAAGAACACACACCTACCTGAAGCATAAAGAAAAGATGGCGGAGAGTGAGGCAGTTAGGTACCTTCTTCGGCAGTGGCCCCATTTGCAGATTGATGGAGATGGCATTCTGAGGCATAAGACCACCAGGAGAAAACAGTTAGTTGTTCCTGACTCATTAAAGCCCATGGTCTATAAACATCTACATGAGGAGATGGGTCATTTAGGCGCAGACAAGATGGTTGCTCTCGCCAGGGAGCGCTTCTTCTGGCCTAAAATGAGGCAGGAAATGGAGCACTATGTCACTCAGGTGTGTGGCTGTATAAAGAAGAAGAAACCTAACAGAATAACCAGAACACCAATTCAGAGCATTGAAACCTCTGCGCCGTTTGAGATGATATCCATTGAGTATCTGCATTTGGACAAGTGCACAGGAGGTGAAGAATACATACTCGTAGTTGTGGATCATTTCACCAAATATGCCCAGGCATATGCGACAAAGGACAAGTCTGGGAAGACTGCGGCAAGAAAGCTCTTTGATGACTTTATTGTGCGCTTCGGTTTCCCATCCAAAATACACCATGACCAGGTGAAAGAATTTGAGAATAATCTTTTCCGCAAGCTTCAAGGCTACTGCGGTATCAGCCATTCTCGTACCTCCCCGTATCACCCACAGGCCAATCCTGCAGAGCGCTTCAATAGGACACTCCTAGGTATGCTCCGGCCACTTGATGAATCTCAGAAGTCAAGATGGAAAGACCATTTGAACAAAGTAGTTCATGCCTACAACTCGACTGTGCACGAAGCAACAGGATTTTCTCCATTCTTCCTTCTCTTTGGCCATGAACCAACCTCGCCTATCGACCTGTTCTTCCCAAAAAGAGAAGAAGAGAAGAGTCAATCACATATTAGCTATGCAGAGAAATGGAGAGGAGTTATGCAAGAGGTCTACGCAATTGCGAGGCAGAACATGAGAAAGATTGCAAGAAGGGGACAGAAAAACTACAATCAACGTGCATGGAGCTCTGTGCTTCAGCCAGGTGACCATGTCTTGGTGAGAAATCTCACACCCAGAGGAGGTCCTGGGAAACTCCGCAGCTATTGGGAGGATATGATTCATGTCATCACCGAAAGGAAAGGTCCTGATAGTCCAGTGTACGTGGTTGAGCCACTGCAGGGGACAGGAAGAAGACGAGTGTTACACCGTAACCTACTGTTGCCGTGTCCTTACCTGGTTGACGAGTCTGGGGTGTGCGAAAGCAGCCTGAAAGAGAAAAGCCGTGGAAACAAACGGAGGCAGTCAGCAAGAAGACATCATCAGACCAAGCCCGATACTGACAAAACAGGCAGTTCTAGTGAAGATGACTGTCACATGTGGACAGCACTCAGATATGCCGATCCACCCCTCAACCCAGAAGCAGAGGATTTCTGCCCCCGGAGTGACGCACTCGGAGAGAAGTCTGAGCCTGCTTTCAGAGCAGAGGGGCATCCTGAAGAGGAACAGGTGGAGGAGAGACGCAGTTTGGAGGAGGAGGTTGAAGCTCCAGCTGTTGGACCCGAGAGTGAGCAGAGTGAGGCTGAGACATGGAGGCACAAGCCAAAGAGAATGAGCGTGTCTACACATATGAAAAACTAGGCCAGCCAAATGTCCAGCAATGGAATTGTTTGCTCGCTCATCTTCGGTTAAATGTTCTATTTTTGGTAAATTGTCAAAGATTAGAAAGAAAATGTGTGGCAACATTTTTCTTTTGTGGGGGAGGGTGTTGCGCTCTAAAAGTACTTATAAAACTTACATTTTTCTGAATCGTTGGGAAAATCTTTAAAGACTATTCTTATTTAATTGTGTTTTGTTTTTGGACTCATTTCTAGTTAACTTTTGTAGTTTACTAGCTCCAGGAGGTCAGAGTTCAGACGTGTGATGTCATCAGTAAGCGCAGAAAAACAAATAGTGTCTGAGATGTGGGAGCAATGTTTTGCTGATGATATACTATGCTGCCTGTAAACTCCAAACCTGAACTGAGGAGAATAAAGTTGCAAAGAAAGGAGAATGGAGTCATGTCTCTCTGAGGGTGCAGCACATGCTCATTGAATACCTCAGGCAGCAGAAACCCAAAAAAGAGGAAGAGGAGGCACCATGGAAGGACAGGCCCCTGCACGGTATGTACCACCGGCAGATAGAGGAGGTGGCTGATATCCAGAAATCCTACCAGTGGCTGGACAAAGCTGGACTGAAAGACAGCACAGAGGCACTAATCATGGCAGCACAGGAACAAGCTCTGAGCACAAGATCCATAGAGGCTGGGGTCTATCACACCAGGCAAGACCCCGGGTGCAGGCTGTGTAAAGATGCCCCAGAGACAATCCAGCACATAACAGCAGGGTGCAAGATGCTAGCAGGCAAGGCATACATGGAACGCCATAACCAAGTGGCCAGCATAGTGTACAGGAACATCTGTGCCGAGTATAACCTGGAAGTCCCGAGGTCAAAATGGGAGATGCCCCCAAGGGTGGTGGAGAATGACCGAGCTAAGATCCTGTGGGACTTCCAGATACAGACGGACAAAATGGTGGTGGCTAACCAACCAGACATAGTGGTGGTAGACAAACAGAAGAAGACGGCCGTAGTGATCGATGTAGCGGTTCCGAATGACAGCAATATCAGGAAGAAGGAACACGAGAAGCTGGAGAAATACCAAGGGCTCAGAGAAGAGCTCGAGAGGATGTGGAGGGTGAAGGTAACGGTGGTCCCCGTGGTAATCGGAGCACTAGGTGCGGTGACTCCCAAGCTAGGCGAGTGGCTCCAGCAGATCCCGGGAACAACATCGGAGATCTCTGTCCAGAAGAGCACAGTCCTGGGAACAGCTAAGATACTGCGCAGGACCCTCAAGCTCCCAGGCCTCTGGTAGAGGACCCGAGTTTGAAGGATAAACCGCCCGCAGGGGCGTGCTGGGTGTTGTTTTGTTATATATATATATGAGATGATGAGATGAGATGGCCTTTATTTGTCAGTTGCAGGTCTTTTGCCCACAACCGAGATGACAGACCTTGCCGACCGTACATACAATACACAAACATCACATTAGGGAGACAGGTCAGGCCAGGTAGCAAGGAAAAAAAACATCGAAATGTGTAACACAGAAGGATAATACAGGAATGCACAGATCAACACACCATAGCACAATAAACACAGACAGCAACATGGGAAAGAGTTCCAGTGTGTACATCTGATCTGGGACCGCTGCAATCTTTCAACTGCGCCTCCAACTGACCCGATGTCCATATCAGAGGGGAGGTAAGCGTTGGAGGTGGCGTTGGATCCGGGGTAGGGAGGGTGATGCGTCAGTGAGTGCTTATCAGTATCAGTATATGTATGTGGGTGCGTGTCCATAGTTCAGCTGAGACAGTGTCCTTCGCCCTGCCAGGCTAAGTAAATGGTAAATGGCCTGCATTTGTATAGCGCTTTTCTAGTCCATAGGACCCCAAAGCGCTTTACACTACATTCAGTCATTCACCCATTCACACACACATTCACACACTGGCGATAGCAAGCTACATTGTAGCCACAGCTGCCCTGGGGCGCACTGACAGAGGCGAGGCTGCCGGACACTGGCGCCACCGGGCCCTCTGACCACCACCAGTAGGCAAACATGGGGTTAGTATCTTGCCCAAGGATATTTGGAATTCAGCCAGGATGCAGCCTGGGATTGAACCACCGACCTTCTGATTAGTGGCTGACCTGCTCTGCCACCTGAGCTACAGCCAGTAAACAGTCTTCCAGCCAACCCAGGTGGCCTTGTAGGGAATGGGAAGGAACAGACTAAACACAGTCGTTATCAGGGTGTTTTCTTCAGCTCTGGCCTTGCAGCTGGTGCCAAAGGGGTATCCACATAAGTGATGTTTTTTTTACTTTAGTGCAAACAGCTCATACGAATTTCAAAGCAGTTCTACAGTCCATCACTGGTCTCTCAATCTCCCGTTGGAGAGCCGCGAGCTTCGCCATACTTGCGTTCTGTGATGTTGTCATTTCTTGTGGTCAAGGAGCCGATTCTGAGAACTCACGGCAGTGTGCCTCCCCGAGATGTCATCTAATTTGCGCCCAGAGATGTTATTCCGAGCGAGCCCTTCCGAGATGTATCCAGTCTGCAGTCAGAGATCTTATTCTGAGTATTCACAGCAGCCGTAGCCTCTCCAAGATCTTATCCATGCTGACTCAATGAGCTCATTTTGAGAAACTCACACCTCTCCCATCGTTCCAATCCCATACAGTATAGTTTGTATTTTCACGGAGTTTTAACCTCGTATATTCATTTAATTGCAGCTTGCTACATCTGAACATTAATCATGTTACTAAAGAATATCATGAATTCCAGTCATTGAAGCAAAGTTAGACTTGCAGTCTGTCCCTTAGAATGAAATGATGCTGTCTACACAAATGTGCACACAGACACACACATAAAACACAGAGTATTAGACTGAAACGGCAAAGGCTGAAGTGCAACGTGCTGTGTGTGTCTCAGGATAACACTGTTGTCCATGTCTGAGTGGCTTAAAGACACCAAGTCTGGTTTGTTTGAGAATAGAATAGAATAGAATGCCTTTATTGTCACTATACAGTTGTACAATGAGATACAGAGCAAAAAAGTAATATGTAATAAATAGTGTTGTGTATATACAGTTGAGTTATTGCACATAGAATTGGTATTGTACAGTGGTGGTCCATAGAGGAAGTGGGAAGAAAAAAATTGGGGGGGGCTGTGTTATCGGTGCATGTGTGAGTTCAGGATGGTTATGGCTTTGGGGAAGAAACTGTTTTTGAGTCTGTGGGTCTTTGCAGCTTCTTTTTGCAGCTTCTGTGGGTTCCCTGAGGGAAGCAGGCTGAACATGTTGAAACCCGGATGGGAGCTGTCTTTGATGATGTTTGCTGCTCTGCTGAGGCAGCGGGAGGAATAAATGTCCATCAGGGAGGGGAGAGGGCAGCCTATGATCTTTTGTGCTGTCTTGACCACACTCTGAAGCCTCACTCTATCCGCCTTGGTGCAGCTGCCGTACCATACCGTGATGCAGTAGGTTAGCAGGCTCTTAATGGACGAGCGGTAGCAGGTCAGCAGCAGGTTGGAGGCTGCACTTCCTGAGGACTCTCAGGAAGTGCAGTCGCTGTTGGGCCTTCTTGACGACCGCTGAGATGTTGTCTGTTCAGGAGATGTCAGCAGAGATGAGGACACCAAGGAACCGGAAGGTGTGGACCCTCTCCACACACTCCCCGTTGATGTAAAGGGGGGCCAAGTCAGTGCTGTGTCTCCTGAAGTCAACAATGAGCTCTTTGGTTTTCTTAGTGTTCAGTGCCAGGTTGTTTTCTGAACACCATGCTGCCAGCTTCAGGACTTCCTCTCTGTACTCTGCCTCGTCTCCCTTTGAGATGAGTCCGACTACCGTGGTGTCATAGGCAAACTTGATGATGAGAGTGTTGTTGTGGGTCGAACTGCAGTCGTGGGTGTAGAGAGAATACAGGAGGGGGCTCAGCACACAGCCCTGTGGGGAGCCGGTGCTCAGTGTGCGAGTGAAGATGAGGGCCGAGTCTTACAGTCTGGGGCTGAGCTGTAGTCTACGAAGAGCATTCGGACATAGCTCTGCCGCTGCTCTAGGTGACTCAGCACAGCGTGGAGGGCTGTGGCGATGGCGTCTTCTGTGGATCTGTTTGCACGGTATGCAAACTGGTTGGGGTCGAATTCTGGGGGGAGGTAATCCTTGATGTGCTGAAGGACTAGTCTCTCGAAGCATTTCATGATCACCAGCGTGAGGGCCACAGGGCGGTAATCGTTCAGGCTGGAGATGGGAGACTTCTTCGGCACTGGGATGATTGTGGCTGATTTTAGACAGGATGGGCTGCCTGATCCAGTGAGAGGTTGAAGAGTCTGGTGAAGATGAGGGTGAGCTGGTGTGCGCATGCTCTTAGTACCTTGCCAGGTACTCCGTCTGGACCGGCCGCCTTCCTGGGGTTCACTGCTAGGAGCACATGTCTGACATCGTGCTCCGTTACAGTGAGTGGAGCGGTGCAGGAACCAGGTGAGGGTGAGGATGGGAGCAGGGCTGAAGCAGATGAGTGCTGCTGTTGTGGTGTTTCAAAGCGGGCGAAGAAGCTGTTTATTTCCTCTGCCAGCTGCACACTCAGGTTTTCTGCTTTCACA
>NC_135174.1:24881-44574 GCF_041146795.1 Maylandia zebra | reverse complement strand
TGCAGTCCTGAAATCAACATCTAAATGAAGGATCCTTTTTGCCTTCATAAGGCTTTGTTTTGGTGTAGCATTGAGTTCAAACCTAAAGGTCAAGTCAAATTAAAGATTTCTTTGTTAGTATTTGTTGCGAAAATGGCTCTTTGCTTCAAACAGGTCAGGGAACGTCACAATTTAGGGTTGCTTTGGTTCTACTTTGATTTTGGTGGTTTTACCATATTATAAGAATGTAAACTGTGAAATACCCTAAAACAAATTAGGCTTGATGAGAAGTCTAATACACTCTAATCATAAATATCTGTTTCTTTTTGAGCTCTGTAACCCAGGAAAGCTTCAGTCTTGGAAGCGGTGTTCCCAGTTGATTAGGCGTGCGTGTTTAATTTCTCATTTGGTTTTCGTATTGTGTTGTGAACTCTGCTTTAAAAGCTTTTGCCTAGTCTAAGCTGGGATGTGTACCCAGAGTCTGTTCTAGTTTAGTTGCAGTTTTTCCCACAGAGCTAGGTTCCAGTTGTGGTCAGAAGTTTACATACACTCATCATGGGCATAAATGTCATGGTAATTTGGGGCTTTTAATGATTAATTCGAGCCGTTTTTCTTCTAGGGTGGATATGATTGTACAACATATCTTCAATGACTTTAAATAACAAATTGGGTGCACAAGTTTAGAGAAAATCCATAATAAATCCAATCCACACAAGAAAAGAAGTATACATACAGCCTCAAATACATACAAACACCCCTAACTAATATTTGGCTAAATGTCCCTTAGTAATTTGTACCACAACCAGATGCTTTTGATGCCATCAACAAGCTTTTGGTATAATTCTGGCTGAAGATTTCACCACTCACATACGTCTTTTCATTTGGGACCAAATATCAAGCTTAGTGCAGATCGAAGAAGGAGAAACTGAGTTTCTTGGACATTTTCCTGAGTATTGGTCAATCCAACGAGTCCTGTCAAACAAATCCTTTTTATGGCAGCAAAGAGAAATTAGCAGTTGTAGTCAATCATGATGACTAATGAGAACTTAATAGGCCTTATTTGTCAATCCTCAGCACCTGTGAAAAGATTTGCGTGAATTCATTTGAGCCTGTATGTGTAATCTTGACCCAGTGTGCCCCAACTCTTGTGTTTTGAAGTAATTGAAGATGTATGCAGCACAATTATTCCACCATGGAAAACCGCTTGAAAAAACCCCAAATTACCATGACAGGATGATGAGTGTATGTGAACTTCAAACCACAACCTCTGGCGCTTACATCATTTGTTGTTAAGTAATACATGTATAAGAAGCTAGCCTTTAAATACCTTAATACCCATGCACTTTGTGACAGTGAATTTTTTCTTTCTTTCTTTTTCTTTGTCTCATGCAGTGGGACAAGAAACCAGTTTCAGCCAAGACTGCACTTGGTTGCAACTGTAGTCCTGATTCAGCTCTGCAGTTCTGGTTACAGCGGCCCTCCAGCTTGCAGCTGCTCATCAGAACAAGAGCAGGAATGCAGTACACAAAAGTTATTATTGTCAAGGCATAAGGCAAAACACTAATTGGAGAGGCAGCTAAAAGTTACCAAAGACCACCAAAACAGCGACTTAGTCTGTGATCCAAAAACGCAAAGACAGGAAGAGCTCGGACCAGCATGCGGGCAGTCACTGAACTTTTAAAATAGATGCAGGGGACTTTTCCATGTGTAATTTGATTGTCGATGGCACATTTTCTTGAAGGCGTGACAGAATGAAAACTAAAGCACTAACATAAGTTGCCAAGCATAGTTTGTAGCACTTAATATACCTGGGCGTCTGCAGGAGAAACGGTGAAATGAGCACAGATGTTTGACATCAGACTAACCGGAATCAATGTGAACTGTACTCATTGACTAATTTTTGGGATCTTTTCTGCACAAAGCAGATTAATAGTAGGTGTCTAGGACATCTGCAGGCTTGTAAGAAGGCTCAGACGGCATGGAGCCGTCCAACACAGTCGCAAAGTAAACTAAGGGAGACACTGTGGTCGCTCAGTGTTTAGAAAATCTCTTATTTTAGGTTGAGGAGGAATGGGGGAGGCCAAGGTGAACACCAACGGACACATTTTCTCTTACTGGATGGCACTCGTATACATTAGGGCTGCCACGATTAGTCGACTAGTCACGATTACATCGACGACTAATTTAATAGTCGACGCGTCAAAGCTTTGTAAGATCCCAAAAGACGCAGGAATAAGTAGTAGGATTTAAGAGTGTAATAACGGACTGAAACAGAAGATGGCAGCACAGCATGTACAAGGATGCCAGCTGCCGTTAAACCCCGAAGAAGAAGAAACTGTGTCCCAGAATTCACTGTTCAATGTTTCCAACTTTGAACAGTGGTGGCAGCTAGTTAGTTTTAATGTTACTCTTATTATTCTTTCTGGGTCACAAAATAAACGTTTAACATATTTTCAGGCGAGAATGTAGCTGTGTAAACTTCAAATATCTGCTCAGTTTATCAAGACGCCACATATTTTCAAAAGCGCTCCGACATTTTCGGAGACGTCTGTTACCCACTAGCTCGATAGTTAGCCGGGGTTCAAGGCTCACTAGAGCCGGTGAGAACACCGGACACCCGGCAAATCGTTTTGAAACCCACCGCCGTCTTTCGCTACTCAGGTTAAACATGTATAAGTCACTTAGATAACTTAAAAATGTTATTGTTTGGCTTTTTTCAGTATTTTATTTGTTCCTGAGTAAATCGGTTTGGCTGAGATTAAAGTTATAGTTTTTGCACAGCTGAATAAACGTCAAGCAGACAGCTGATTATCAGAAGTGTGAGATGCTCGAGAGTATACTCTGGTGTCCCATTATATTTTAGATAGCAAGGAGCAGACGGCTGAGTTTATTAAACTCCACCGAAACAATCTGCAAATTTCATTTAAATTTAATAAACTATCATCTTGTCTTTATTTTTAGTTAGCACATACCTTAAACACTTAAATCTGTAAGCTAATGATAGATATATAAAAGCAGATGCATGCTGGTGCAATAAGCTGTACGATTTACGTCCAATGGACGCATGATCTGATTAGTCGACTAATCGCAAAAATAATCGGTGACTAGTCGACTATCAAAATAATTGTTTGTGGCAACCTAGTACACATACACATTCTGTATAATATACACCAGTTTCCTATGTAATATTTCAAAGCTGTATTCTCTTAAAGGGAGTCATTTATTAACTAAAAGGTGGTCAGAGATTGTAAGCACTCAACATTTGTTCTAGCTTATCACTGTTACAGAATAGGCTCTTAGAGTCAGAGCATTTATTCTACCTTATGATCAGACACACCTTTGTTTTTCCTGTTGCCTTGACCCATTCCTCAGTTTTCCTCTTTCTTCTTGCCTCTCACATTACTAACATTGCCCAGATGCGGAACACTTATTTTCCCATATCCCTGAAGTGTGAGAACTGATGTTCTTAATTAACTCATGCTCTGTATTTATAGGGAATTTGGGGGGCTATGTTTAACATGTGCCCCTCTATGGTATATGCATCTGTGATTAATGTATGAATACGTATACTGGTCATGCACGTGCATTGGCTAAAATGACCTGTGGTGTTGTTGCTTTTGGCTTATCGGCAAATATGAAGATGTTTGGCTAACGTTTATCTGTGGTGTCACATCGACTTTGCTCTGGTTAAATGTTTAGAGATGGTGTGACGAGCCTCTAAAAGACTTTGTTTTTTTTTTGTATAATGACGGTTTCTTTGTTTCCCCAATAAAATACCTCACGCCCCTCTCTGTCTTCTCTGTGACTTTTCCAAAGCATCGTGAGCATACTTGTGCTGTGAGAAACGTCTGTGGAAAAGCCCCAGTGCTTTTGGTCCAGCGGTCAGAAACGGTGCCTAATTATTATTGCTGTTGTCAGCTGGCAGTGCCATTTTCAGAGCTCTGCGTTCAGACCGTGTGTGGCTTTTTTTCCCCTCCTCTGTGAATACTTACTGGAACAAAGTGAGTTGAACTTAACAGTCTTTTTTTTTTCTTTCTCCCTAAATCATTGTGACTCACTTGGTATTGAAAAGTCAAGTTATTTTATAGTGCTTTTTTTGGGGTGCTGAAGAATGTGGAAAGGAGATGATTAAAAGATGATCCTTTTCACAGACACGGGTAGCTGAAGCCTGTCTCAGCATGCATGGACATGTAGAGATGAAAATAAACATTTACTGATACACACTAATGGACAACATAGAGATTTCAATGCACTGTAAAGACAGTCATTACTCTGGATAATAATTCTGAGAGCAGATAAGCTAGGTGCAAAGCTGTAAGGAATAACATGGGATTAAGATAATATTGCATGTGCATTTACCACTCTATACCCCCACCTCAACTTTCCAACCACCTCAAAGTCGGCCGATGTAATAGAGGTTCAAATCGGAGCCTCACAGCGGTGGTCGGGCGTCTTTGATCTGGCTGACATCATTTTCATGAGGTGGGGGCCAGATGTGATACGGCAGGGCTTGGCTGAGAGAGATGCAATTTGCTTAGTTTCTTATGAAAGCTGCACCAATGTGTGTGTTTCTGATTCCTGAGTTTGTCTTGTCAGTCAGTATTTTCGATATTTCCACAGGCTAGCATGGTAATCTTACCTCCCCCAACATCCCACCTCTGTGCATACTACACGTTCAAAAAACAAATAATTAACTAAGTAATTTATTTTCGTCTTATCTCAGAGTTCACAATCCTTCTTTGATGTGCTTTAGCAACGTTTATTATTTTTCTGGATGCAGTCTATTGAGGTCAAGGTTGTGCAAAATGTCCTCCGCAGTATCTGAGCTGTTACTGATATGCACTGATGCCTCTTGTGCCAAGTCTGAAGCATTTACCCATCTGTTTTGCATTGGACGTCTAAGTGATGTTGTACAGGAGTGCCCTCACTTCTCTTGTTTACTGTATGTGTTGGTACATCCGGTTTTAACCAGCTTTAATGGGCCAGTTGTCTGAAATTGTATCTGCAGGATGCACTAATGATGTCTTCCTTCCTTGTTTGCAGCGCTGGAATGATTTTGATGGAGTGAGACATTGCTGTCACGGGAGATTTTAAAGAAAAAAGTTGGATCACATATCAAGAAACTAGTCTCTTAAACTGAGTCGAACAGCGTAATGGATGGAATAGACACCCTGCAGAGCTCTGCGCCAGAGACCAAGGCTGAGCGAATTGCTCGCTACAAGGCAGAAAGAAGGCGGGAGTTGGCTGAGCGCTATGGCAACACAGAGGAGCTCACCTCAAAGTACGTGCGTAAGGACAGGAAAACTGCAGGCACATCCGAAACAGTGTCTTTAACAACAAAGGAGAAAGAGAAATGTGAGGATAATGGAGCAGAGCAAACATGCACCAGGAGGGGCTTCAGGAGTAAAGTAGCAGAACCTGTGGAGCCTGCTAATGAAGAGCCCACAAAGAGAACAGCTCACCCCAAAACAGAAACGACTACATCCTCAAAATCAGAAGCTGTGCCCTCCATAAAGATGTCCTCCCATTCCAGGTGAGTTTATCCACATTGTCATAATATTAGATATTAAACACACACTAACCCGTTGTTTGTGCAAGACCAGTCTCATTGTTGTTTTCATGGTGACATAAAATTGGCCAGGGTCATGAAACAGAGCTGCACAGACTTGTGCAAGAAAATCCCCTAAGAACAGATAACTGATGCACATGTAAATCTCTTAAAACTAATTTCAGGAGAAGAAAACGTAGTGTATTGCTTTTCTGAGGTTTCTTTGATTTAGAGAACATTTGCAACAATTGGGCCATTTTTATTCAGCTATTAAATAACTTTAAATGGGCTTGCTGGCTCCCAGTACGTGAAAAGGAGGTAACAAATCGGCGCATTTGGAGAACACTTTGTGCTATCTTCTGTTTGAGGTAAACACAAGTGCTAGCATTTCCAAAATTGGCCATGTGTGCAAAGAACAGGACTACCTTGTTTATTTTGCCATGGTGTGTTTTGCTGTGATTACGTACATGCTGCTTGCTTTGGTTCACTTCACAGTTATATGAGGGGCTCACAAAACCAGCGAATAATGAACCTCTATTGTCAGCTTGACTGGATGAAGAACCTGGAGGTTTCTCAGAGGAATGCTTGTTTCTGAGAATTGTACACAGACGGAGTAAAACATGTCCAGTCGTGGGTCTGGGGCTGTAATCATGCTGCGGATTCTGCTGCATGCACATAACTGGACTTGTCTGTTCCTGAATAAAGCTGCCTGAGGGAGTGATGCTGGTGAGGAGAAGAACAGAGATGGATAAGAGTGCTGAGATAAAATCAGAGTTGGAAGGGAATGAGTGTAGAGCTGTTGAGCTCTGCCAACTTTTCATGCTTTGCGCTTAATTAAGCATATTATAGACAAGCTATTTTATACACTGGAAAAGACATGACTTGGGTTATGGCCTTAAAATAAAAATAGAGCACAAGCAGCATGGCATGTTTCAGTGTTCTACGTTATCATATTTTATGGCAAGTTTGGCTAGTTTGATTACGTTTTAAAATAAATATATGTCTTTTTTTTATTTCTACATGCATATTTTAACAGTGATCATCGTTCTGCTTTTGTGGCTTTATTTGGATTAGAACTTTCTCTCTCTTTTTTTTGTAAACAGGTTATGAAATGTGAGAGGAACTTCTCTCAGTGCGTCGGCTTACCACTGCAGAAAGAGTGTTTGGGGAAAGTACAGAGTGCAGTTTATGGACTGTTTTTAATTACAGAGAGCAGAAAGGCAGGTTGACAGTTTAAGGTGTTTGTGTCACATGCCTGTCATGTTAGCTACTATTTTTGTAAGTTCTGTTATGATGTTCACTACACATCACAGCCCAGCTGTGCACGCTTACACAACATACATAAGTATGGTACTGTAGAAGCTTTTGTTGTCTAGGTATTCCCATATATTAATGGTTTTTAGTACTTCATATATTTTCCTTTATTTTAAGACATCTGCGTTCAGCATTGACTCTCATGTCTTTAGTGGGTCACACATATTTACTGAAACTTGAGCAACATTTTTGTGTAGTCTTTTACAGAAAGAGCATACAGGAAACTGGAGCTTGGCTGTCTCGGTGATAATGAAAGCTGTCAACAGGCGTTTATCTGCAACAGACACGAATCTTTTCCTTGTGAAGTTGCAGTTGAAGGGTGACATTCCAAAAGTCTGCTTTTTGACGTTAAACTGTTACATTGCACCCTTAGCAATTTAAGAAGAATCCGTTTGGTAATGCTTTGTCATCCAACATCTGATGCGTTTGTGTGCATGAAAGCGCACTCTTTGGCTTCTTTCTCCCTTTATTATGATTTATTTTTTTAAATTTTATGTTAAAGACTCCTGGTTTTTAATAGAGGTAGGAATCGGAATCACCCCACAATACAATATTATCACAGTACTTTCCTCACTGTGTGATATCAACTTTAAATTATGTCCTCAAGTTAAACTTTGTCGATATCTGTTATGTTCGATAAGATAACGTTCGCTTCAGCTATTATTTTGATGCAAAATGTGATTGTCAACACTGTAACTAAAGCCTGCTATTGAGACAGAGTCAGTCTAATATCAGTCTGACTGCAGACAAATGAGCTCAAGTTGCCAACTTCAACTTCACTTCAACAATCTGTTTCTGATAACATAGCAATGACCCGTGCTAAATGCAAATGTAACCACTACATTTGCCCTCAGCATCCTTCTCATTCTATAGGAATATAACCAGAATACAACCAGCTTGCTGCCAATTGAGTCCAGTCCCCTTGAATTGTGCTCATTGACAAAGACTCGCTCAGACTGATGGCAACATGCTGGCAATCTGTCTGAATTGATAAATTAGACATCAGTTATTTGCAAACCTTTAATCTCTCTGAGATCGATTGCTCTCAGTCCAGACTGTGACTGTTTCCAGAAAGTTTGCCTCCTATCAGGTAAACTGTGCAATCTAACATGATGGTGAGTGTGAAACACTCTGGGCAACCATTTAGTTACCACAAGTTATATTCAGTTACATAAGGTTAAAAGCCAACAGTATCTATTTTTTTGTGTGTGTGTGTGTGTGTGTGTGTGTGTGTGTGTGTGTGTGTGTGTGATCATATGAGTTTGGAATAGTATACATAGAATTTCCAGGACAAGTTGCTGCATAGGTCATAGTAATCTTGGTTTGAAAGTGCTCTATGCTATCAAGCATGTGTAACAAACCACAACTATTAATGCTACTGACATGATGGGGTTGGTACCTCTTTATAAACAAAACAGAATTGGGATTAAGGCTAAGGACTGTTTACAGTACTGAGCCACAGCAAAGACAAATGCCTCAAAAAGTTAAGCACACAAATCAGATGTAATAAAATTACAGCTTTTAACAACGCTGCAGCCACAAGTGTTGTTTTTATGCTCTTATTTCATTTTCTCTCATGATATAATTTAATATGATGCACACAAAGCTAAACATAAAATTTATGTGAACACTTTTACTGTGAGTGTTTGTTTGATTACACAAGTGCCCAGCTGGATTGGAAAGTTCCCCTCTGTTTTGCTTTTCGCCCACTAAACTGCATTCCGGTTTTCTTCATCTACTTTCAGCTGACCGTCAACGTGTGGGTAGCAAAGGTGATGTGTTTCTGAGACTTATAAGGTTGGTTGTTAAAAATGGGCTGTCCGAGATCAAACAATGAGGTTTACAAGGTCTACAAATACATGCAAGTCAGAGCAATGACCGATTTGGACTTCTGCAGCAAATCATTGTAGAGTCTACAACATAATCTACGCAAGTTGCCGTCACCATTACCAGCATTCATACTTGTGTGAGGTGCATTATGTGTTAATTACCTTGTGGTCCTGTCCTGATGTTTTATGTGCTGCCAGCCACAGCAGAAACAAAGTGCTGGGACTTTTTTCCTCCTGCGTTCCCACTCTTTGTTGTGGTCAATTTTTCTTTTCTTTTGTTTGTTTTCAAGAAACAAACATCTTCGTCCCTCAAGTTTTTCCATTTCTTTGTACAATCCATTGTCTCCATTCCAATAGTTTTGGCAATCTCCTTCCACAAATGAGCTGACATCTGTGAGTCCTTATATTATAATGTTATGATCATTCTCTCATTGATCCAATCAAAAACTGGGGCCCCAAAAAAGAAAATATAGCTGGGAATGCGTAGGAGGAATCAACGGTACTGAACAGGCCACTCAAAATAGTTTGGAGTTGTGTTGACTTGACGTATGGTTGCAGATCTACGAAGGCGCACGTCATGTTGTGACGGAGAATAGTTTCAGAGGGGTTCGTGGTTTGCTTACACACAACATAGGTTTTATACGTCTGTGTTAAATTTAAATCTCTGCAGCCAGAGATTTTTGAGTATTGCATCACTTCAGTTTATTGTTAACTACATAAATACAGGCCAAAGAATATATTGGCCAGTGTAGCATGATGTCTTCACAAAACTATCAGGAAGCGTGGCTGTTAAGAACTGACAAAAGTTTGTGTAGTAAACAAATCCAAGCCAAGAATTACTCATAAGAAACTGCAATAAAAAACACTTCTGTAGTAGTTTTAGGCCCACAAATTACAGCAGTACAGGGAAAAGCGAAATAATACGGAGTCCAAGCCAATGTTTAAATGTTGTTTTGTTCCCTTTTGCAGCTGCATAGTGTAGTTGTAGCTCCTGTGCATGTAAACGGTTAACATTAAGTGTCAGCTAAGAAGATATACTGCTTACTTAATAAGAAAAAGGAGGAAACAAACATCCTTTATGCCTGGGTGTGGCATGCTATCAATTTTGGACTGATGGGCATAGGCAGCTTTCATAAACTGACATTTGATTATAGTATGGTACCTGGCACTTGCTCATCTGTAGCCATATTTGCTCAAAATAGCTTTAGGAAGATTATCAAATCCTGATAATAATCCAACTGTGTCAAGTCTGTCTTTGAGGAAAAGAGGGCTGGAAGAAACCAGCCAATTAATCAGCTTTATTTGCTTAAAACTACTACTTTTGCTTATCTCAGATTCCTTTTATTTCCACTATGCAGAAAGTATTTGGTGACAAATGTACACTGAAGGAACAACTGAACTTAAGAGTTTAGACTCTTAAAGTAGAGGCTAAACCCACACTCCCTCGTTCTCAAGAAGCACTCTGTGATGCAGTTAATTGGAAGCGCTTGCTGCTGCTTGTTTATAGTGTGAACTTTGAGGTTCACTTTCTCACAACAGTGTGTGGTTGCAGGCTTTTAATGAAGCACAGTGGGATGTACTTGAATGATGCATCTGAAATGAACTAGGGTTTGTGTAGCCTCTGCCTTCCCTCTCTCCAATAACCTTTGACCCGTTGCAGATGTCCTCCATTGTATTAAAGCATTTCTCCCCTCCTCCTGTTACATCACTGCTGCTACCCCACAGGCAGCTGCTGTCCCCATCCATTTTTAACGCCCATTACTTGGAAATGAATGGCCATATCTTCAGATGCAAGAAAGGCTTTGCTGTTATATCATAGCTGACACGGGAGTGGAAGAGCAGCATGAGTAAATGGATTTATGTCATATGAGACGCAGTAAGTTGCTTGCTGCAGTTCTTGCAATTTATTTTAGACTTAAGTGTGCATATGTGGACTATAATAGTGTATTTAAGAGGGATGTACATATATTTTGTGCTGTTTGCCAGCATCACTTGTAAAAAACGTGTAACTTCTGTCATCTCTTTATTGCATTAGAGAGTGACCTCATTTCTCTCTGTCTCCCAGGCTGCTGGAAACTGATGACACAGAGGAGCCAAAGGGTAAGATGAACTCGTACTTTCACTGCGCTCTGATCCTCTATTGTTCCACACACTGCCTTATCACTAAGCTCATTCAAGTTCTATTACTCAGTGTGAAGGGAATACTGAGCTCATTGCTGATGTCAGATTACCTTCCTGATTTATAGACGTTGGCTTTTTAATACTCTTTTATCGAGAAGTGAAGAAAAATACATCTGAAATGTTCTTTGCTCAGTTTGTGGTTGATGTATAATTTAAAAAAGCATTGCTTTAGGTTTTCTAAACTGATATTTTTTCCAATAAATAAATAAATAAATAAAATAGAGAAGCTGTTTGTCATTTACTTGATGAGACAGCTAACCAGCTAGCTTTACAAACTAAAGCTGTGTCCAAGGTGTGTAGATAAAACACAGAAACATATCTTACATTCAAGTATAGTTACAAGGATTATTATTTGTGTCCACTGTGGAAAAGAAGCTACGGAGAAGTAATTTTTTATCTTCTGTTTACTTATTATTCTCCTCTAAATATTACTAACTGATATAATTGACAATATAAACAAGTTTATTAGCTGATAACCCTTTTTATACTTTATATCATCCAGTGGTTTTGTACTTTGAATTATACACTTTATTGTTAGCATTTGGGCTGCTGCCATCTGGAAGCTTCTATATTAGAATGAGAGGGTGGAGTGCTAAGTCATCAGCTAAATCAGCTAATGCCAGCAAACTTGGTTAGCAAGGAATTCATAAACCATTTATGTGCCTTAGCAGTGCACAGGCACATATACAGTCTTTGCTTTGATGCTAAGTATCAGACTGATAAAATACTATAATTTTACTTATTAAAACTGAAGCATAAACCTGTTTAGATGGTCTGTACCAAGCAGCACATTGTTTGTTTCTTTTAAGATGTTTTGTTAAAATGGTACAAAAGGCATCAACAGCATAAACACGGTCTGTAGGTCCAGTTTAGTGACTGTTGTTAGTGGATGTGAAAGACATACAGGAAGTAGGATGCTAGCCATAAATGTAGTATAAATGCCACATTTTAAACAAAAACACTTTTTTCAAGTCTAGTCAAGTGGCTTTGTTATTTCAAGCATGTGCAGTTGTACCATACACAGTGAAACGAGACAGCGTTTCTTCAAGACCATGCTGCTACACATAACAGACAATCAAGACAGGACTACATAAAGTGCAAAGTGTGCAAAAATTGCAAATAACCAGTGCAACACCAGACAGAACAGAATGATACAGACACAGAATAAAGAAATAGAAAAGTGCAAAAATCACAGTGGGTTGTGCAAAAGACAGAAACGTTGTGCAAAAGGTAACATGATGTTTAAAGGTGTGTTTGTATGACATTGTGCAGATAAGTGCTTGAGGTGTTTTAGTGTGGATGCATGCAACAATCTGTGACCATGCCTTTCTTTGTCCATGGTTGGCCCACTTACCCGTGTATTTCTCTGCTTACATGTTTGTTGTCCCTTCCGTTTGGTTACCTTGTATTTAGAGATAAGTGTAAGTGCTGGGTTAGACAAAGAAAGTAGAAGGTGAAAGTTTTCAGAATTGTGCAGTGAGCAAAACAGTTACTTTAGTGTTTCACAGCAGAGTAATGTTGTGTAGCATCTTATTGGCACACACAATGATCATGTTTCCTTGTTTTTTTTTAGTGCTTGAATTCTGGAAGTTAGCTTTAGATTTAATTAAAAGTTGTTATTTAATCATGAAAATCATATGTTAGAGAAGAGAAATGGAGCTAAATATATTCTTCCCATGATTGTTTTCATTTTAACATATAACAAATTTTAACCTGGACTTGCTCAGTGTAAAAGGTGCACTGCAGGCATAAATTATAAATGATAGCACTATTGTGTCCATAGTGTATTTGACTGAGGTGCACACACACACTGGCTATCACTGGTGTTGCTTTTATTCCCTGCACCAGCTGTAACTTCTCTCCAGTGAACTCGGTCTGATCTGTAATGAGAGGGTTTGAAATTTAAAACCCAGCATGAAACAAGCTGCAGGCAGTATTCTGCTGACTGTCTCAAACTGCCATATTCTTCAGTATTGAGTGACTTTTCTTTTCTGTCAACACCAACAGGACACTGAATCATTGTGTTTCCCAGCTAAATGTACCCCAGCTGGGAAACAACAGGATTACATGACCATTACTTATGTTATTTCAGTTAAACCATGTTATAGCTTTAAACAGCTCATTTCAATCTTGATTTTGGGAACAAAATATTCACAGAATAACATTAAAAAATGATATGTTGGCAGAAGAGTCGATTCTCAGGCAGAACACCTCTTGTATTTACATCAAAGGTTTCTCTGACCTCTCATCAAGTCAGTAATGCATGTATGCAAACAGCTAGCTGGTTCAAATTTAATACCTAACCAAGATGCAGCACTGTTGATACCCACATAATTATTAAACTCTACAAAATAGGTGATGCCCACCACAGTAAATACACTCCATTTGATGTTTGCTGATACTGGCTAAACATCACCTCTGCTGCAAGTTTGATTTTACAAATCTGATGTTTTGATGTTCCCTGGTATTGTAGTGTGATTGTTTACACTTGTCAAGCAGAAGGTTGCTGGTTTAATTCCAGACAGTGACAGAAATTTGCTTTGAAGTTGTGTCAGAGAGGCCATCTGGTGTCAAACATCTGGAGCTATGTGCTGTGGCGACCCCCAATAACAAGGGAGCAGCTAAAAGTAGTAGTGCCTGGCTGTTATTTACATTTGACCTGAGCCTTTGACCTGGGCATCAACAGTAGAACAAAGATCGCAGTCTTGTAAGAAACTCTACCTGACGAGTCTTTAAACTTCAGTGGAAGTTTTTTTTCCCTCTCTCTAGTTTGGATCTTGGATGGGTGATGATGTTAAAGACTGGACTAAAGTCAAAGCTATAAGAGTACAGTCTGAGTGGAGTCACTAGTCTGCAATGCTTAGCATGATTTAATTCAGATGATGAAACCCTATGTTCTCGACAGCAGGGGAGCTCGGAAACATAAATTAAAAGTGGAGCTTTATTTTTATTTTTTCTTTCATTGGAAACAGTGAGTTTGTCAGAGACGTGCTGTTATTTTGGCATAAAAATGTCACATTGTCGGGGCGATAAAAACAGATTTAGAGTGCGGGGATGAATTTAAGTGCGTTGACTTAAGAAGTGTGTGTTGTTTTGGAGTATTGTAAAATTTAATGATTTCCTTTTGTTAAGATTAGAAGATTATATTCTCAGGGCTGTTCTTGATTAGGGAGTTCACATGAGACCCAATTCTATTTCTCTCTAACGCATATGCTCAAGTAAACGTATTCCTCTCATCAGATGTTGAACTGTTGCATTATTGAAAGACTCGCTGAATTCACTGTGGCGCTTCCCACTGACTTTTCAGACTCCCCCTGAAGCCAGTGGAGCTCATGAGCCCTTTGACATGACTTTTTTTTTTTTGACCAAGAGAGAGATTGGTGTGTAATGCATTAAATTACCTGTTATGTCTACTTTTGTACAAGCTTTAAAAATGCAATGTTTTCTGTGCCAAACACACTGTCCTGAATCATTTTCCCTTGCATACACTCCCACTGATCGTTTTTTACTGCACTGGCATAAAGAAAGACACTTGTGGAGCAATTAATTCTCACTCTTTTATTCGCTGTGCTCATTTTAGTTGATAAAAAGCCTGTGGACTCCAAGAGAAGTGCAACTTCCAGCGTGTCTCTTTTTAAGGTACGGTATTTTGGTTTGCCATCTGTCTCACTTCATGCATTTGTCTGTTTGTATATATTTGCACTTGTTGTGGACACATAAATCTGTTTCTACTGCCTCGTTGTAAGGACCTGGCACCTTTTTAGGGAACAAACATCAAATCCATTCATGAAAATAAAAGGCTATGAGCTTTAGATGACAGATTGGAAATCAAGGTTAGGCAATCAGCTGTTCGTTTAGTGGTAGAACAGTTGCCGTATGTACTGCAATGTATGTGTATTTTATTTTTTTGGGGGTGCGTTTGTCTTTGGTTTATCCCTTTCAGCCCCCTTGCTGATTTACTCACAGCAGCTTTCCAATGCAGCTGGTGTGCACTCCAACTCCCCTCTGGAGGTTTGCACCATTAATAACAAATTGAGCCTTTCCATACAGCACAGAGATGTCCTGCACCTGGATGCATGCTTGGCCAAAGTCATGACTTCAGCTCACACAGGCAGTGGAATTGGTGGTGGAAAAATAAAAAGATGCACTCAAACAAAAATGTCGATAATGTCCTCAATCCTATGGGAGAGTTTCACATGTGTTCTTAAAATGAACTGAGTGTTGGTCTTTCCCAGGCTGCTAAGGTTTCAGAAGTGGTTAGGTTTCATGATGTTTGATGTAAATAGCTGTTCTAACTGGGCCTGCAAACTAGGGACGGTGCCAAGACTGGCCAAGTGAACCCAGATGGCAGCAAGTTGCTTGAACCAAAAAATTGCTGGGAAAGTAGCCTCTCTTTGGGAGCCCAACTGAAAATCACAGTACACCCCCACCCCCACCTCCATCCGTTCTTCTGACCTAGATCTGTTATTTTAAGATGCCTCACTCGACTGTCAGCAGCAGTGACAGATGCCCATTTTCTGTCTTCACGTTTCCCTTATCACTCATTTCTCCTCCTGTTGAAAAAAGCAGGTGAGTCAGTGTCTCCATCAGAAGAGACAGAGTAGGAGTGAGGTTACAGCATGTCTTCCAGCTCGGATGGAAGCAATAAAAGAGAGATTCAGCTCATTTATACTTAGAATTTCCTGACTGAATTTCCTGAATGTATAAAAATCTGTTCTGCAGAAGGCAGCACATCCTCCCCGGTGGAAAAATGTGTTCCTTCTTTGTAATCAGTGAGCATCGCCTAGGTTGTAAGGAGCCTCTAATTCTCTAATTCGATGGAGTTTAATTTCCTCACTGCTGGAGATCCACTTATCTTCACCAGGTTACCTCAGGGCTCAGTAAAGTGTTTACTGACAAAGGTCCCACACAGCTGCAGGTTTTAAAGAAAAAACAAATCTGGCGATTAGACAGAAATATAAAGGAAGACATGTAAATCCTTTCACTTTTGCTTTCTTGGCAAGTTTGATGAGTAAATTGATGCTATTATGTTACAACACAACATATACAACCTGTTAGTTTACGAGCTTGGGTGAAGAGTTACCATAGTTCAGTCTAAAGGTAGTCATACTTTCTTAATGCTGTTTTATTAGCATTTAAAATAAGCACACGAGCAGAATTGGAAACAACACAAACAAGAAACCTGCCTCAGCGGTTCCCTTGCATTAACATGAAAAATATAGCCCAGCTAATTCCTTTCTTTTTAATTCTCACACTGCACGTACACAGGGTGGATGAATATGTCATACCTGCTCTTTGACATCACATACTTCCTTTTATCTTTTTTTTCCTGGAACACCCTGTTTGCGTTGCAGGGGTTAACTGCTTTTCTCAAATAGAGGGAGGTGGAGCCACATTCATTTATTTACTTCCTATATCAAGAAATCCTTTACAGCTGCCGTAGGACTTCAGAAGTATGTGTTTAAAAACTTAAACCTAGCCTTTAAGATACTACTCCCTCCATTTTTTCTTTACCTGTAGGAGGTGGAGGGGATGGAAGATGGAAGCAGCGGCCGACAAGTTGATGTTAAAGGAAAGCATCAGGTAATCGACAGTGAGGAAAAGGAAACCTCTACGAGGTAAGCAATTCCAGCCAGGTCGAACGCTTTTATTAGATGAACGATATTAACCGTTTAAATGCTGTAGTGTCTTTCTTGTGGGCTGTGATACATTATACAGCACAACATTAATAGTTAGATATACCTTGAAACACGGTGACATGCAGGGCGAGCAGACTGAATGGAGCACAGAGGTAATTACAGGCTGTCTAATGTTGTAAACAGCTGCAGAGATAAACCAGATAAACCTGCAGGGCTTGCCTTTAATACTGCTCTGTCTTGCACGCACGCACGCTCGTGCACATGCATCAACACACAAGCACTCAGGTGTCAGTGGTAGCCACAGTGATTCAAACCAGATTGAAGTTAATAGCTACTGCAGTGAGAGCCACACTGTACTTAGCACTGTAACCACTGTGTGGACAGTTTAAGGTATAACTGAAACCATTCCTGGCCCTTCTGGTCCATGTGGAGTTTGAATGAATCCCACAAACTGTTCTCAGCTTCTCCCCAAGTCAGGAATTGTTTCAGTGTGTATGTGTGTGCATTACCATTTCCAACTAAACCTCATCACTGCCTGCAACATGTATAGTGAATAATAGTTAGATTCTTATTTACACCTGCATCTATATTTTTATTCTTCTTGAGTAGCTTTGCATGATTCAGATGATTTCAGGATGTTTTTTTCTCTTATACTGGACCTTGGTGTTGCCCCCTCAGATTAGCTGCTGTCTGAAACAAGTCTATTTAGGTCGTCACCTCTTTTCTGATTGGCTGCCCCTCACAAATAAAAGGTTTGAACAGTCCGGGGGCAAGCCTGCTGTGCTAACATGTCTTCTGTATGTAATCTCATATCTTCTGTATACATTATACTCATACATGCACATATTAAACATGGCTGAAGTTTCAAAGACATCAGGCTACTGTTTCAAGAGCTTCTTAAGTTATAAATTAATAAAATACAAACAGTGAGAGTATCATCAGCTCCTTTTTATTACTGTGGATTCACCATGTAAGCTGTCACAGTGGCAGCCTTATGTTATAGTAAGCTTAAAGTCATATCAGTGTTGCCAGTTTAATCCAGCAAATTTATATAATGTTTAATTTTGTTCTAAGATCTTTGTGATTTCTGTCTTTTTTTTTCTGATATATTATAGGCTCCATAAACCTGATCCAGGCAAAGTCATGGAAGAGAAGGAGTCTGCAGACGAACCTTCATGGAAACAGCAACATGAGGACACTGCCACTACAGAGGAAAAGGTCAGCTTACCAAAATGAAAAATAATGCACTCATAAAACTGTGAAGGTATATAAAAATAAGAAGTGATTCTCATGAGTCGATAGGCAAACCTATAAAAGTGAAATTCTGTGAATTCTTTTCTGGGTTGTGTGTTTTGTGGTCAGGTCTCCATACCCCGGATATGTAAAATAAAGATAATTTTTAAAGTAAAAGGACCACTTTTCAGCCGTGTCTTTCTTGGCTCTAAAGAATCCAAAAGAACCGGATTTAATAATATCCTATTTCTAGACATCTGCAATTTCTAGTTCCAAAACTCTTTGCTTGGTTTTGTTTTTTCCTGGTCTGGTTTAGTTTAGTTTAGTTTAGTTTAGTTTAGTTTGTTTTTGTAAACTTGATTTATAAATCCCTCATCTGGACAAAATATTATAACGTGACTCAAACTGATTCTCGAAAGTAATCAGATGAAGTACACACACATACTTCTTCGTGTAAATGCCCACACACGTATCGAACTCTGGAGTTCATTAAAGGAGACCACCGAATTAGCACTGGACTTTAATCTTACACCCAGCTGGCTTTGCAGTCTTACTTCTTTGTGCGTCTCTTCCTAAATCAGCACCCTCTCATCACCTTTGACCTCTTAGCGTCTGCTGTCACAGCTGCTTTTGCTAAGTTATAGCATATTAAAGACATGATCATGCCTCCTCTTTTTGCAGGGAAGAAATTCATGGTCTGGCCTTGGAATTTCTAATATTTTCAAAAAGCTTTGCTTTCTGACACCAGTTTCTCTATCGGAATCTTTTCCTTATATTGCAAAAGACAAAAAACTCTTTCAGATTTGTTGACAATATCCGTATTTGATATGTTGACATTCTTATAGGGGGGGGGGAGTGAGGCTAAGTCATCGTCATATTTAATGTGACTCACTAACCTTAACGTGGGAGTAGGTCACTGAAAGCAGTGAGTAAGCACTTGAATCTGTCTTTGTGTTGATTGTATTAGGTTGTACAAATATGGAGAAGAGAGGGAGAAAGAAAAATAGATTTTCACTATAAATGCCGAAAAACTGAGAAAGCTGTTAGATTTAAAAGTTGTATTTCTTTTCATATTATAATGGCTGCTAATAAAAATAAATTAAAAAATACCCTTCTGTGTTGTTTCCCCTCTACAGTCTTCCAGTCTCCACTCTGACAGAGCTCTCCCACTCAGCAGAAACAGAGACGCCTCTCCCCCTCCCAGTCCTCCCTGCCAGTCTGCCGCTGTGCTGAAGCGCCAAGACTCGGGGCCTCAAGGCATCAAGGGAATCCTAAAGAAAAGCCGCTCTACTAGTGTGGAGTCAGACCACAGCGACGGCTCCATGCCTGACCGTTTTCCAGCACAACAAAGTAGTGTCACCCTAAGCCACCCTCAGAGTGAAGACAACGAGGAGGAGGTGGAGGTAGAAGAAGAAGAAGAAGAAGAAGAGCGGGAAGAGGTGGAGCAGCAGGAGGAGGAGGAAGAAGAGATGGAAGAAGAGGTTAATGGGGAAAATGGCAAAGAGGATGAGTCATTAACAGATGAGTTCCCAGACGGAGGGTGCATCAGTATCAGCAGATATCAGAGGGGGAGCAGCAGCAGTAGCGGTGGAGGGAGCTATGAGGAGATGCGGAGTCCCTCCCCTGATGAGAGCCTGGAGAAGTCCTCCACAATGTCAGAAGATGTCGAGGAGCTCGAGAGCAGTTTGGATGGAAGTCAGAGCTCGTCATTCAAACAGAGGTCAGCATGTGGAGAAACATGATTGAGACAAAAAAAAATCAATATCATGCATAAGATGGAAATTTAAACTTCTTTAAAATTACTGAAAGGTTCAGACTTTTAAAGAGAAGCAAAAAGGATTCATGTGTCTTGTTTTCTTTTTAGATTGGCTGAGCTCGGTAGAGAAGGTGAGAAGGACACACCGAAGAAGGCGAGGCCATCTCAGGTGCTCCAGACGTCACTGGCTGACCGCTTCAACCAGCTCCAAGAT
>NC_135174.1:0-24781 GCF_041146795.1 Maylandia zebra | reverse complement strand
TGACAAGTCCATCTCTCCTTTCATGAGAAAAGGTGCACTATTAAATTAAAGATATGCAGGAAAGTCAATCTCAGTCGCCAGTGAGTGCCTTACGTAGGGCAGTTAAAATGTCATGAACACCTATATTTGTCTCAGACACACAAATATCTTCATGTAATAATGTCACAAGGTTAAATCAACTTGTGAACAGTCTGAGCTCCTCAAAGGCAGCAATTACTGCTCTGCTACCTGTCCTTCAGTGCAGGGGCACCCCCTAGAGGTCCCTGGATTTTGAGCTCTCGCTTCTATTTTATTTATACATTACAACAACTTAACACTCAAATGAATAAGTCTGTTGGCAGATATTAACTAGAGTCGATTTAAAGTTTTGGAGGATTTTTAGTTCAAACAAGGCATCGTTAGCCTGGGCTTCTGCAACAATTATATGGTCAGTTTTTCCCCCTCACTTTTAACAAACCAGTCATTAAGTATTTAATCAGCACAATATAATTACATCTATAAACAAAGATACAGTTTTGGGAGTTTTACCTCTGTACACATCACAGTGGATCTTAACTCAAACAGTCAAGATGTAACTGAAATGCAGACGTCCAGGTTTTTAAAAAAGTATGGGGCTAAACATTACAGCTAGTCATACAGATAACCTCACATTTTCACAGGCTTAAAATGAGTTTAACAAACGTACATGATTTTAAATAAAAGGATTGTTTGATAAGTTCTGAAATTTCATGGCCTCAAGAAACTGCTTGTCAATCAATCATCTAATGACTACATATAAAAATGGCTGAAAAACATCCGGAGCAGTTCAAGCTGGAATTCTGCACTTTGCAGTTTTTGATTTAAAATCCACAGTGATACAAAATGTGAACAGTGTTTACACGCATGTTGTATGTTACATGTTATAATTTAATAAATGTATTTAGCGGTAAATGAGACACTGTGTGGGCATTACATATGACTGTTTTGGAAAACATTTTTTAAGCACCAGTCAGTTATTCATTTGTGCAAAAAAACAAAAAAAACAAAAACATTGATAGAGGCTTTAGCATAAATTTTCCAACTTAACAAAATTGTCTTCCTTTTCATATGCAGGTGAAGTGGGTGACTGGAAAAACCATTTCACAGCTGAGCAATCAAAGCTGTTTGATGAAGACTATGAAAAGCAGATGAAGGACGTCGACATACCGTTCAGGACCCTCATCTAATGGATCCGGGGGTTTCTGGAATTCGCCGTGCAAACCAAAGACTGATGACTGTCGCTGAGCCACGCTTAAACAGCAGAAGCGAAAAACAAAAAAAATCCGTCATGGGCTAAAAAAACCAAAATAGTTGCTATAAAATTAAAATGGTTTGACTCACATTTAATATGTATGGATGTTGAACACTGTAATCACTCATCCTCGTGGCATTTCCAGAGGAGGTCATCTAAATGTACTCCCAATAAAAACATGCTCCACAATAAATTCACAAGTTTTTAATCATCACTTTATTGCAGCTTATCAAGTAAACAATATATAAGACCAAAAGTGTTGTGACTGAGTAGACATGCCCATTTTATGTCACGAGACCTCCAACTGAGTCCGCTGACCGCATGGTCATAGAGAGCGCTGGCGGCTGAAAGCAAGTGGTTTTTCTGCCCATATGAAGTCATTTTAAACAACCCTACACCACACTGTACAGAGCCCAGCTAAAGCAGGGAGGCTGCACAAGACACGAGCAACGAAGACTAGAATCAAAGTAATGAGCTGGAAAGTCAGTCATATGAAAATGGACAGAGGACGCAAAAACACAACAGCTGAGAATATCCAAGGTTAACAAAAAAAATAATCACCTTTAATACATACTTTACTTCTTAGAATAAAATCATAAATATTACTGCTTTATCTGGTTAAT
Organism: Maylandia zebra; assembly: GCF_041146795.1. Taxonomy (NCBI): domain Eukaryota; kingdom Metazoa; phylum Chordata; class Actinopteri; order Cichliformes; family Cichlidae; genus Maylandia; species Maylandia zebra. The sequence continues at coordinate 22,888 of NC_135174.1, read as the reverse complement.
CAGGATACTTCCCCTCATTTTAATTCAATCTCCTTCCTTATACAGAGACTATTTTTATTGCAGATTTTAAACAAATTTTATTGTTTGTTTTTTTTCCATAAGGTTTTCTTTTTTCAGTCTTTTTCTTCTTTATGGCTCCCCTCTCTGGCTGTGATCTTTCTCTCTCCTCCGCTTCTTTCTCTTCAGCCCTGAAGATCCTCTTCTTCTACATCTCTATTTAACTTCTGTACCTGCTGCAGAGACCAGAGACACGTGATTTGGTAAACAAAGGAAAACTACGTGATTTCTCGTGTGATAAGAAGAATGACACTTTGATAGCGTCTCTCAAACTTAAAGTGACAGGGCTTCACAAAATTCAGTTTGTGTACAGCTCAATATGGCATGCAGAGGATCAAAGGACGTCACAAGCATAAAAACATATTAAAACTACAAAATACAAGCAATGCATCAGAAATACATACATATAAACAGACACCTGCGCACGCGCACACACACACACAGACACACAAATACACAGTGCTTAAAAATTTATAAGACCACCAAGGTAAGGGTGGTCAGCTGCCCTAAATTAACAGTTTTGTTAGTTTACTAAAATATTTTTTAATATTTCTGGTCTGGTTAATCAGCCTTTATACACAAGCCCTTTAATCAAAATGATATTTTTGATGCTAAAAAAGAAATATTGTCATTCGTGTATTTATAAATTTACTGTTTTACAAAATAATAAAGCACATTATTACTTCAAATGCCAGTTACTTACTGAGGACTTTACTTACTTTTTTGCCAGTACAGTTATTTTTTTACATTGCTGAACAGAAAATTAGCTTCAGTGTTTAATAATAATGGATTGGATTTATATAACGCTTTTCAAGGCACCCAAAGCGCTTTACAATGCCACTATTCATTCACTCTCACATTCACACACTGGTGGAGGCAGCTACGGTTGTAGCCACAGCTGCCCTGGGACAGGCTGACAGAAGCGAGGCTGCCATATCGCGCCATCGGCCCCTCTGGCCAACACCGGTAGGGTAAAGTGTCTTGCCCAAGGACACAACAACCAGGACAGAGAGCCCAGGGATCGAACTGGCGATCTTCCGGTTACAGAAGCGCTTCCCAATCCCCTGAACCACAGTTACCCTCACTTAGCTTTTGACTTCTCAGTCAGGTCTGGTGTGTTGGCTCAAATTAGAACATGAACTTGGTTAAACCCCCCAAAGAAATGTAAAAACTTTACAGATTTGTAAAATAGTTGTGTTTTCTTAAATTTCTTAAGCACTTTATCTGTAAGCAATACATAAAATTAAATTCTGCACAAAATCCTGTTGAATATAAACAGAAATATGAAAACAAACAAACTTTGACACGACAGAAGTAGGAGGCCAACATGATACTGACAAAGACAAAATGCACATGCTCTTTATTTACCAGACCACTAAATGTGGCTGAGCTCACTCGTAGGCTGTATAGCGATCTATTATTTAGTGGAAACATTAGCTAAATGTCTCATTAAAAAGGTGTATTTTAAGAACTGCTTGAAATTATTGTTAGACTTCATATTTGAAGGTAGGTTCCAGAGTTTGAGGGTTTAAACATAAAAAAAGCTACATCCCCGATTTGTCTTCATAAGGAGAACAAAGAACAGTTTCACAGTATGACTTTCTTTCAGAAATATAAGCTAGTTTAAGAAGTTTAAGACAATTTAAGCCTTTATTTACAAGGGAGAGCATTTTAAATGTGGGGCTTACTTTATGAAAAAGTCACTGTTATTATTTATAAGCTTCATATAAACATGTAATAAATTATTTTGGAGTTTATTGCAGCTCTAGAGGAAAAAACTACACATAATGCTAACAGTAAAAGAGATTAAGAGTAAAATCTGTTGACAAAGGGAACAATTAATACTCACACAGACCTTTTATCTGCTTACAGCTATATCATAAAGTGCTAAGAAAAAACATTTGTTTAATGTTTATATAATGATTATAAAAGGTAACCTTGGTGAGATACAAAGTGATCTACTCACCTGCTCACGGTGATCTCACGAAGAAAAAAACAAAAACCAATAAACAGAAACCTCAGATCAACACACTCGAGGGTCTCCCCATACAGAAGTCATGATACCCAATGTTTTTCAATTTGATTTTCAATGAATGAGTAGTGAGGAGACCCCGGAGGTCACAGTGATAACAGCTTGAACACATTGAAATAACAACAAATACACAAACAGACAAACAGTCTCTACACAGCGCTACACACTGCAGTGTGAGCCTTGGAATACCTTGGTTTAGTTACAGGTTAATGGTGATGGGTTGGCTGAATTTAAGCTGGAAATGGACAAAAACAAACGGGTTACGTGAGTTAATGATGAATGGAGAGAAGTGAAAACAGGCAGATTAAAAACACAGAATCAAACCTGATTGAATTAAAATGAAATTAGATAAAGGCTAGGTTAATTTTAATAAGTTAAAATATTAATAAATAGTCTGAAAAGATGATGGTAGTAATGCATGAATGATTAAGTAAAACTATTATCTGTTATCTTAGGAACTGGGACAGATCTCTGTTTATTTTTGTTCTTGTGGATTTATAAAAGTGCTGCTTACCTTCAACGTAGTTGCGGGCGAAGAACTTCAGCACCTCATCAATGGCAATGACGGGGAAGGAAAGTTTCAGGACCACCAGCCACTGCTCCACTGACAGATGGGTCAACTTGAAGATCATCTTGAGAGGAAAAGAATGGAAGTCAGATGAAGCTGAACCCCACGGAGGAAATCCACATAAACTAGAGCTTCTAAAACAAAAAAGATTTTCAAACTGAACTTCTGACTCACAGGGAGAGGATCAACATAGATGATCATGAAGTGCAGGGACATGGACAGGGTCATGGCAGAGAGCAGCCAGAAGTTGCTCCATGGGGGCATGCGCACCAGAGACTGATTCTCAGACAAGCTTGAAGAGGAAGAAGAAGAAGAGATGTGAGAGCAGAATATATCTGTTGCATGAAGAAACCTTTTTTTTTTTACAAGCTACATCCTCCTCTATCACATTCAAAGAAGTACCTGTTAAGAGCATTGCACATCTCAATGGTGACCAGTACAGACAGGGCCATGGTCATGGGAAGAGCAGCCTCAAAGATTTCACATTCCAGGCCTTCAAAGTCCTCGTTCTCATCGTGGCACTGCATGAAGTGTGACTGCACGGATAGGAAGTAAAATCAGTAAATTTCTACATCTGTGTTTAGTGGAAAGCAACAGGAAAAACACTCACCAGCTGATAGTAGGTGACCCCGGGGCCAGTGGGGTCGTAGATGAACCACCAGGCAGCGCCACCAACAGTGGCAGCACCGACATATCCTGTTAGTGTAGGTGGATCGTGTCAGTGTAGACAACTGTTGTACCTACTTTCAATCAAAATCCATACAAACTCACCCAGTTCCACTTACCACCAATGGCCATGTATCTGAAGAACAGCCAGATCAGAGGCTCCTTGGGGGAGCGTGGGGGTTTGCCCATGATGTCCAGATCAGGTGGGTTGAAGCCCAGAGCAGTGGCGGGCAGACCATCAGTCACCAAGTTGACCCAGAGCAGCTGGACGGGGATCAGAGCTTCGGGCAGACCCAGAGCAGCGGTAAGGAAGATACTGAGGGAGGGTAATGGGCTGAAGTTAAGCCAGAGACAAAAAGAAAGATGTGTAGCTGTACAGAGTGTGTGTCAAACAGGTCACTCACCAGACGACCTCACCGACGTTGGAGGAGATGAGGTAGCGGATGAACTGCTTCATGTTGTTGTAGATAGCTCTGCCCTCCTCAACAGCAGCCACAATGGAAGAGAAGTTGTCGTCAGCCAGGACCATCTCAGAGGCAGACTTGGCAACGGCAGTGCCAGAGCCCATGGCGATGCCGATCTCGGCCTTCTTCAGGGCAGGGGCATCGTTCACACCATCACCAGTCTGCGGTTGGAGGAGATGAAGTATGCATTAGACAAACCAACCACCAGACAACACTTTAACACAACCTCTGTGTCGGTAACAGGTTTAGTTTGCATCCTGCACTGCTGGGCTCTTACCATGGCAGTGATGTCATCAAAACCCTGGAGGAACTCAACGATCTTGGACTTGTGGGACGGCTCCACACGGGCAAAGCAGCAAGCCCTGCGCACAGCCTCGGACTGCTCGTGGAGAGGCAGATCATCAAACTCACGTCCGGTGTAGGCCCTGCCGGAGACATCCTCGTCCTCGCCGAAGATGCCAATGCGACGGCAGATAGCGATAGCAGTTCCCTTGTTGTCACCTGACACATGGAGAAGGAGAAAATGAGTGGAAACCTTGTAAAAAGGACAGTTTCCGGAGAATAAAAACAACTTTGTATGATTGTGTATTAGCAGAACAGAAAGATCCGATTTTCTGATTATAAGAATGGTATAATAAAAAAGCTCTCCATGACACTAACCAGTGATCATAATGACACGGATTCCAGCAGCTCTGCACAGCTCAATTGAGCCAGTGACCTCCTTACGAGGGGGGATCCAGCTTAGGGCTGCTCGATTATGGCAAAAATGATAATCACGATTATTTTCACTGAAATTGAGATCACGATTATTTGACGATATTTATTTAACCCTTTAAGACCTACTATAGAACCAAGTCCACCAGAGCTTATATTATTTTTTTTACATGCTGCAGTGCCATTTGTGGGAGCATTTCAAGTTGCTATACATCAATACAACTGTTATAGCCCATATTTTAATAATATGTATGCATTAAGTCCATAGTAATTACATAAATTGCAAAAAAGTGCAATAAACTACAAAAAAAATTGAAAATCGCTTTTGTTTTGTTTACATATATTTCTACTTGGAGAAATTTAAGAGGCTTATCCCTCAAAACTTTAAATACAATAAAGTTGCAAAAAATAGTTTCCCACCACAGGAAATTTATTTTGAGTGTCTTCATAGTTTTATTTTGGAGATACAGCAATTTTTATATACTGCAGGAAAAACAAAAAACAATCCTATGATGCAGATTTGCAAAGAAAACAGCAGGTGCATCATTTCACTGTGGGAAGTGTTACGAACAGCTGATAGGAACGGCAAAGCGTGTTTCTGGAATATTATGTTTTTGTTCCTGCAAGCGCTTTTTATGCAATTTTTGCAAAGCTATATGTGGAACGAAACCGTGACCGAGGACAAGCTGATGGCATCAGATGTAAGTACAACTCCTCCGGTTTCATATGCAAAACAAATTATTGCGCTAGCTTACAGGGTTCAGGTTCTACAGGGATTTAAAAATAGTTACGCAAAACGGAGCGTGCTGCTCTGACCGGCTTAAAGGGTTAACAATAACTTTAAAAAAACTAGAAAGTGCATTTTCTGAAGAAACTGCAGTGTGAATGCTTGAATCTGAATGTATGCACTGAAATGAATTAATTGCTGAATTTTGAGTTAAAACTTTTTTAATGACATAAAAAAAAAAACAAATTTAACCTGAAAACAAAAGTGCTGAACTGCTAAAAGCTGAAGGTTACACAGAAGAAGAAGTTGGAAAAAAGCTGAAAATGTTTTAAATGTAAATTAGAAAACCCTAAGAAATGAGAAAAGAACATTTAGAGTCAGAAAACATCTGAAAGAACATTAAAAGGTCATATTCTTTGAATCACTGAATGACTAAAATGTGATCCCTCCACTTGGACACACACAGTTTAAAAAGTTTACATCTCTGAGCTTTGAAAGACAAGATGTTGGAAAAAGAACAACGATGGCGACGTTTTGAGGGTAAAATGATGGCTTTAACACTGTGGACACAGCAGCAGTTGAAAGAGAAGTGTTTAATATGAATCTTGGCAGAGTGGCAGAGAGAGCTCGTTAAGCAGGCAGGTGTGAGCCTGGTTGCTATAGTGACCGCACCCAATGGCTCCATACACACGGACACAGACATGCACCTCACTTTTGCTGCTTAAAATGAACAGAAAAGTCAGGCCGAAACAAATCGTTCCCAAATGAAAAGTAAAAGTCGTATTGACAAAATTCTTTCACTGTGAGCGACAGCAATGTCTAGTCTACCAAATTCTCAGTTTTCATGTCTGTGGAGTTTATTATATGGACGTGGTGACAGTGGAAAGACACCATGCTCTTCTGATTTTCAAACGAACCTTCTGAGCCATTTTAACATTAGAGTCTATGGAAGAGTTGGAGGGAGGAGGCTGTGCATTGGTGACATTTATGAAAGAACCATAACACCTAGGACAATAGTAAACACATTGGATGAAAGAGGACAGCCATGGCTACGTTTTGAGGGTAAAATCATACCTGTAGAGCAAACGCTGCGGACACAGCAGCAGTTTTAAAAAAGATTTTAAGATTATTTTTTTTGCTCCTCTCACTCTAGCAGTTGAGCTGCCTCACTCTAGCCCCAACATTCCGTCCCATACACACCCATTATAAACTCTGAAACGGGTGAAAAAACATCATGAAACTTAAACTGGAACTGAAGAAAAAGTATAATAGATATTGAAAAGATAAATGCAAGTTGAATAGTTGAATGTCTTGTCTTCGTTTTAAAGTTTGAATGGTGGCTCTATGTCAATGTATGTGGAAGTAGTAAGAGTTTAAAAATGAGTAAGTTGAATGAGGATTTGAAGGGTCTCCCCATTGAAATACATTATAAATTTTTGTTGAATAAAGTTGAATAAAATTAAAAATATAAATGTTAAAAATATGAAAAATGGAAGCAGTGTTGTCCAAAAGAATAGGAATCTAACGGTGTTGGAATGGTTTTTCTAAGTTGAACGGTTTTGAAGGAGTAGGATTACAAAAAACGTACGGAATACAGAATAAAATATAATAACTAGAAAGTGCATTTTCTGAAGAAACTGCAGTGTGAATGCTTGAATCTGAATGTATGCACTGAAATGAATTAATTGCTGAATTTTGAGTTAAAAATATTGAATGAGATTAAAAAAAAACAAAAAAAAAACGAATTTAACCTGAAAACAAAGGTGCTGAACTGCTAAAAGCTGAAGGTTACACAGAAGGAGTTGGAAAAAAACTGAAAATGTTTTAAATGTAAATTAGAAAACCCTAAGAAATGAGAAAAGAACATTTAGAGTCAGAAAACATCTGAATGAATATTAAAAGGTCATTCTTTGAATCACTGAATGACTCAAATGTGATCCCTCCACTTTGATCCACACAGTTTAAAAAGTTTAAATGTCTGAGCTTTGAAAGACACTGTGTTGGAAAGAGAACAATAATGGCGACATTTTGAGGGTAAAATGATGGCTGTAACACTGTGGACACAGCAGCAGTTGAAAGAGAAGTGCTTAAGATGAATCTTGGTACAGTGGCAGGCAGAGCTCGTTAAGCAGGCAGGTGTGAGCCTGGTTGCTATAGTGACCGCACCCAATGGCTCCATACACACGTACACAGACATGCGCCTCACTTTTGCTCCTTAAAATGAACAGAAAAGTCAGGGCGAAACAAATCGTTCCCAAATGAAAAGTATAGGTCGTATTGACGAAATTCTTTCACCGTGAGCGACAGCAGCTTCTAGTCTACTGAATTCTCAGTTTTCATGCCTGTGGAGTTTATTATATGGACGTGGTGACAGTGGAAAGACACCATGCTCTTCTGATTTTCAAACGAACCTTCTGAGCCATTTTAACATTAGAGTCTATGGAAGAGTTGGAGGGAGGAGGCTGTGCATTGGTGACATTTATGAAAGAACCATAACACCTAGGACAATAGTAAACACATTGGATGAAAGAGGACAGCGATGGCTACGTTTTGAGGGTAAAATCATACCTGTAGAGCAAACACTGCGGACACAGCAGCAGTTTTAAAAAAGATTTTAAGATTAATTTTTTTGCTCCTCTCACTCTAGCAGTTGAGCTGTCTCACTCTAGCCCCAACATTCCGTCCCATACACACCCATTATAAAATCTGAAACGGGTGAAAAAACATCATGAAACTTAAACTGGAACTGAAGAAAAAGTATAATAGATATTGAAAAGATAAATACAAGTTGAATAGTTGAATGTCTTGTCTTCGTTTTAAAGTTGGAATGGTGGCTCTATGTCAATGTATGTGGAAGTAGATACAGTTTAAAGAGGAGGAAGTTGAATGAGAATTTGAAGGGTCTCCCCATTGAAATACATTATAAATTTTTGTTGAAAAAAGTTGAATAAAATTAAAAATATAAATGTTAAAAATGAGAAAAATAGAAGCAATGTTGTCCAAAAGAATAGGAATCTAACGGTGTTTGAATGGTTTTTCTAAGTTGAACGGTTTTGAAGGAGATAGATTACAAAAAACGTACGGAATACAGAATAATAATAAAATAGAACTAGAAAGTGCATTTTCTGAAGAAACTGCAGTGTGAATGCTTGAATCTGAATGTATGCACTGAAATGAATTAATTGCTGAATTTTGAGTTAAAAATATTGAATGAAATAAAAAAAATAAAAAAAACGAATTTAACCTGAAAACAAAGGTGCTGAACTGCTAAAAGCTGAAGGTTACACCGAAGAAGAAGTTGGAAAAAAGCTGAAAATGTTTTAAATGTAAATTAGAAAATCCTAAGAAATGAGAAAAGAACATTTAGAGTCAGAAAACATCTGAATGAATATTAAAAGGTCATATTCTTTGAATCACTGAATGACTCAAATGTGATCCCTCCACTTTGATCCACACAGTTTAAAAGTTTAAATGCCTGAGCTTTGAAAGATACGGTGTTGGAAAGAGAACAATAATGGCGACAATTTGAGGGTAAAATGATGGCTGTAACACTGTGGACACAGCAGCAGTTGAAAGAGAAGTGCTTAAGATGAATCTTGGTACAGTGGCAGGCAGAGCTCGTTAAGCAGGCAGGTGTGAGCCTGGTTGCTATAGTGACCGCACCCAATGGCTCCATACACACGTACACAGACATGCGCCTCACTTTTGCTGCTTAAAATGAACAGAAAAGTCAGGCCGAAACAAATCGTTCCCAAATGAAAAGTAAAAGTCGTATTGACGAAATTCTTTCACCGTGAGCGACAGCAATGTCTAGTCTACCTAATTCTCAGTTTTCATGCCTGTGGAGCTTATTATATGGACGTGGTGACAGTGGAAAGACACCATGCTCTTCTGATTTTCAAACGAACCTTCTGAGCCATTTTAACATTAGAGTCTATGGAAGAGTTGGAGGGAGGAGGCTGTGCATTGGTGACATTTATGAAAGAACCATAACACCTAGGACAATAGTAAACACATTGGATGAAAGAGGACAGCGATGGCTACGTTTTGAGGGTAAAATCATACCTGTAGAGCAAACGCTGCAGACACAGCAGCAGTTTTAAAAAAGATTTTAAGATTAATTTTTTGCTCCTCTCACTCTAGCAGTTGAGCTGCCTCACTCTAGCCCCAACATTCCGTCCCATACACACCCATTATAAACTCTGAAACGGGTGAAAAAACATCATGAAACTTAAACTGGAACTGAAGAAAAAGTATAATAGATATTGAAAAGATAAATACAAGTTGAATAGTTGAATGTCTTGTCTTCGTTTTAAAGTTTGAATGGTGGCTCTATGTCAATGTATGTGGAAGTAGATACAGTTTAAAGAGGAGGAAGTTGAATGAGAATTTGAAGGGTCTCTCCATTGAAATACATTATAAATTTTTGTTAAATAAAGTTGAATAAAATTAAAAATATAAATGTTAAAAATGAGAAAAGTAGAAGCATTCATGTCCAAAAGAATAGGAATCTAACGGTGTTTGAATGGTTTTTCTAAGTTGAGCGGTTTTGAAGGAGTGAGATGCCAAAAAACGTACGGAATATATAATAATAATAATAATAATAATAATAACTAGAAAGTGCATTTTCTGAAGAAACTGCAGTGTGAATGCTTGAATCTGAATGTATGCACTGAAATGAATTAATTACTGAATTTAAGTTAAAAATCTTGAATGAGATAAAAAAAAAAAACCCGAATTTAACCTGAAAACAAAGGTGCTGAACTGCTAAAAGCTGAAGGTTACACAGAAGGAGTTGGAAAAAAACTGAAAATGTTTTAAATGTAAATTAGAAAACCCTAAGAAATGAGAAAAGAACATTTAGAGTCAGAAAACATCTGAATGAATATTAAAAGGTCATATTCTTTGAATCACTGAATGACTCAAATGTGATCCCTCCACTTTGATCCACACAGTTTAAAAAGTTTAAATGCCTGAGCTTTGAAAGATACGGTGTTGGAAAGAGAACAATAATGGCGACAATTTGAGGGTAAAATGATGGCTGTAACACTGTGGACACAGCAGCAGTTGAAAGAGAAGTGCTTAAGATGAATCTTGGTACAGTGGCAGGCAGAGCTCGTTAAGCAGGCAGGTGTGAGCCTGGTTGCTATAGTGACCGCACCCAATGGCTCCATACACACGTACACAGACATGCGCCTCACTTTTGCTGCTTAAAATGAACAGAAAAGTCAGGCCGAAACAAATCGTTCCCAAATGAAAAGTAAAAGTCGTATTGACAAAATTCTTTCACCGTGAGTGACAGCAATGTCTAGTCTACTGAATTCTCAGTTTTCATGCCTGTGGAGTTTATTATATGGACGTGGTGACAGTGTAAAGACACCATGCTCTTCTGATTTTCAAACGAACCTTCTGAGCCCATTTTAACATTAGAGTCTATGGAAGAGTTGGAGGGAGGAGGCTGTGCATTGGTGACATTTACGAAAGAACCATAACACCTAGGACAATAGTAAACACATTGGATGAAAGAGGACAGCGATGGCTACGTTTTGAGGGTAAAATCATACCTGTAGAGCAAACGCTGCGGACACAGCAGCAGTTTTAAAAAAGATTTTAAGATTAATTTTTTTGCTCCTCTCACTCTAGCAGTTGAGCTGTCTCACTCTAGCCCCAACATTCCGTCCCATACACACCCATTATAAACTTTGAAACGGGTGAAAAAACATCATGAAACTTAAACTGGAACTGAAGAAAAAGTATAATAGATATTGAAAAGATAAATACAAGTTGAATAGTTGAATGTCTTGTCTTCGTTTTAAAGTTTGAATGGTGGCTCTATGTCAATGTATGTGGAAGTAGATACAGTTTAAAGAGGAGGAAGTTGAATGAGAATTTGAAGGGTCTCCCCATTGAAATACATTATAAATTTTTGTTGAAAAAAGTTGAATAAAATTAAAAATATAAATGTTAAAAATGAGAAAAATAGAAGCAATGTTGTCCAAAAGAATAGGAATCTAACGGTGTTTGAATGGTTTTTCTAAGTTGAACGGTTTTGAAGGAGATAGATTACAAAAAACGTACGGAATACAGAATAATAATAAAATAGAATAAAGATTACAACAACAATACTGTGAATGCTTTTCAAGCATTCACACTAACTAGAAAGTGCATTTTCTGAAGAAACTGCAGTGTGAATGCTTGAATCTGAATGTATGCACTGAAATGAATTAATTGCTGAATTTTGAGTTAAAAATATTGAATGAGATTAAAAAACCCCCCAAAAAAACGAATTTAACCTGAAAACAAAGGTGCTGAACTGCTAAAAGCTGAAGGTTACACAGAAGAAGGAGTTGGAAAAAAACTGAAAATGTTTTAAATGTAAATTAGAAAACCCTAAGAAATGAGAAAAGAACATTTAGAGTCAGAAAACATCTGAATGAATATTAAAAGGTCATATTCTTTGAATCACTGAATGACTCAAATGTGATCCCTCCACTTTGATCCACACAGTTTAAAAAGTTTAAATGCCTGAGCTTTGAAAGATACGGTGTTGGAAAGAGAACAATAATGGCGACAATTTGAGGGTAAAATGATGGCTGTAACACTGTGGACACAGCAGCAGTTGAAAGAGAAGTGCTTAAGATGAATCTTGGCACAGTGGCAGGCAGAGCTCGTTAAGCAGGCAGGTGTGAGCCTGGTTGCTATAGTGACCGCACCCAATGGCTCCATACACACGTACACAGACATGCGCCTCACTTTTGCTGCTTAAAATGAACAGAAAAGTCAGGCCGAAACAAATCGTTCCCAAATGAAAAGTAAAAGTCGTATTGACGAAATTCTTTCACCGTGAGTGACAGCAATGTCTAGTCTACTAAATTCTCAGTTTTCATGCCTGTGGAGTTTATTATATGGACGTGGTGACAGTGTAAAGACACCATGCTCTTCTGATTTTCAAACGAACCTTCTGAGCCATTTTAACATTAGAGTCTATGGAAGAGTTGGAGGGAGGAGGCTGTGCATTGGTGACATTTATGAAAGAACCATAACACCTAGGACAATAGTAAACACATTGGATGAAAGAGGACAGCGATGGCTACGTTTTGAGGGTAAAATCATACCTGTAGAGCAAACGCTGCGGACACAGCAGCAGTTTTAAAAAAGATTTTAAGATTAATTTTTTTGCTCCTCTCACTCTAGCAGTTGAGCTGTCTCACTCTAGCCCCAACATTCCGTCCCATACACACCCATTATAAACTCTGAAACGGGTGAAAAAACATCATGAAACTTAAACTGGAACTGAAGAAAAAGTATAATAGATATTGAAAAGATAAATACAAGTTGAATAGTTGAATGTCTTGTCTTCGTTTTAAAGTTTGAATGGTGGCTCTATGTCAATGTATGTGGAAGTAGATACAGTTTAAAGAGGAGGAAGTTGAATGAGAATTTGAAGGGTCTCCCCATTGAAATACATGGGAAATTTTTGTTGAAAAAAGTTGAATAAAATTAAAAATATAAATGTTAAAAATGAGAAAAATAGAAGCAGTCATGTCCAAAAGAATAGGAATCTAATGGTGTTTGAATGGTTTTTCTAAGTTGAACGGTTTTGAAGGAGATAGAGTACAAAAAACGTACGGAATCCATAATAATAAAATACTAGAAAGTGCATTTTCTGAAGAAACTGCAGTGTGAATGCTTGAATCTGAATGTATGCAGTGAAATGAATTAATTGCTGAATTTTGAGTTAAAAATTTTGAATGAGATAAAAAAAAAAAAAAAAAAACAACCTGAATTTAACCTGAAAACAAAAGTGCTGAACTGCTAAAAGCTGAAGGTTACACAGAAGAAGAAGTTGGAAAAAAGCTGAAAATGTTTTAATTGTAAATTAGAAAAACCTAAGAAATGAGAAAAGAACATTTAGAGTCAGAAAACATCTGAAAGAATATTAAAAGGTCATATTCTTTGAATCACTGAATGACTAAAATGTGATCCCTCCACTTGGACCCACACAGTTTAAAAAGTTTAAATGCCTGAGCTTTGAAAGATACGGTGTTGGAAAGAGAACAATAATGGCGACAATTTGAGGGTAAAATGATGGCTGTAACACTGTGGACACAGCAGCAGTTGAAAGAGAAGTGTTTAAGATGAATCTTGGTAGAGTGGCAGGCAGAGCTCGTTAAGCAGGCAGGTGTGAGCCTGGTTGCTATAGTGACTGCACCCAATGGCTCCATACACACGTACACAGACATGCGCCTCACTTTTGCTGCTTAAAATGAACAGAAAAGTCAGGCCGAAACAAATCGTTCCCAAATGAAAAGTATAGGTCGTATTGACGAAATTCTTTCACCGTGAGCGACAGCAGCTTCTAGTCTACTGAATTCTCAGTTTTCATGCCTGTGGAGTTTATTATATGGACGTGGTGACAGTGGAAAGACACCATGCTCTTCTGATTTTCAAACGAACCTTCTGAGCCATTTTAACATTAGAGTCTATGGAAGAGTTGGAGGGAGGAGGCTGTGCATTGGTGACATTTATGAAAGAACCATAACACCTAGTACAATAGTAAACACATTGGATGAAAGAGGACAGCGATGGCTACGTTTTGAGGGTAAAATCATACCTGTAGAGCAAACGCTGCGGACACAGCAGCAGTTTTAAAAAAGATTTTAAGATTAATTTTTTTGCTCCTCTCACTCTAGCAGTTGAGCTGCCTCACTCTAGCCCCAACATTCCGTCCCATACACACCCATTATAAACTCTGAAACGGGTGAAAAAACATCATGAAACTTAAACTGGAACTGAAGAAAAAGTATAATAGATATTGAAAAGATAAATACAAGTTGAATAGTTGAATGTCTTGTCTTCGTTTTAAAGTTTGAATGGTGGCTCTATGTCAATGTATGTGGAAGTAGATACAGTTTAAAGAGGAGGAAGTTGAATGAGAATTTGAAGGGTCTCCCCATTGAAATACATGGGAAATTTTTGTTGAAAAAAGTTGAATAAAATTAAAAATATAAATGTTAAAAATGAGAAAAATAGAAGCAGTCATGTCCAAAAGAATAGGAATCTAATGGTGTTTGAATGGTTTTTCTAAGTTGAACGGTTTTGAAGGAGATAGAGTACAAAAAAACGTACGGAATCCATAATAATAAAATAGAATAAAGATTAGAAGAACAATACTGTGAATGCTTTTCAAGCATTCACACTAATAACTAGAAAGTGCATTTTCTGAAGAAACTGCAGTGTGAATGCTTGAATCTGAATGTATGCACTGAAATGAATTAATTACTGAATTTAAGTTAAAAATCTTGAATGAGATAAAAAAAACAAAACCCGAATTTAACCTGAAAACAAAAGTGCTGAACTGCTAAAAGCTGAAGGTTACACAGAAGGAGGAGTTGGAAAAAAACTGAAAATGTTTTAAATGTAAATTAGAAAACCCTAAGAAATGAGAAAAGAACATTTAGAGTCAGAAAACATCTGAATGAATATTAAAAGGTCATATTCTTTGAATCACTGAATGACTCAAATGTGATCCCTCCACTTTGATCCACACAGTTTAAAAAGTTTAAATGCCTGAGCTTTGAAAGATACGGTGTTGGAAAGAGAACAATAATGGCGACAATGTGAGGGTAAAATGATGGCTGTAACACTGTGGACACAGCAGCAGTTGAAAGAGAAGTGCTTAAGATGAATCTTGGTACAGTGGCAGGCAGAGCTCGTTAAGCAGGCAGGTGTGAGCCTGGTTGCTATAGTGACCGCACCCAATGGCTCCATACACACGTACACAGACATGCGCCTCACTTTTGCTGCTTAAAATGAACAGAAAAGTCAGGCCGAAACAAATCGTTCCCAAATGAAAAGTAAAAGTCGTATTGACAAAATTCTTTCACCGTGAGCGACAGCAGCTTCTAGTCTACTGAATTCTCAGTTTTCATGCCTGTGGAGTTTATTATATGGACGTGGTGACAGTGGAAAGACACCATGCTCTTCTGATTTTCAAACGAACCTTCTGAGCCATTTTAACATTAGAGTCTATGGAAGAGTTGGAGGGAGGAGGCTGTGCATTGGTGACATTTATGAAAGAACCATAACACCTAGTACAATAGTAAACACATTGGATGAAAGAGGACAGCCATGGCTACGTTTTGAGGGTAAAATCATACCTGTAGAGCAAACGCTGCGGACACAGCAGCAGTTTTAAAAAATATTTTAAGATTAATTTTTTTGCTCCTCTCACTCTAGCAGTTGAGCTGCCTCACTCTAGCCCCAACATTCCGTCCCATACACACCCATTATAAACTCTGAAACGGGTGAAAAAACATCGTGAAACTTAAACTGGAACTGAAGAAAAAGTATAATAGATATTGAAAAGATAAATACAAGTTGAATAGTTGAATGTCTTGTCTTCGTTTTAAAGTTTGAATGGTGGCTCTATGTGAACGTATGTTGAAGTAGTAAGAGTTTAAAAATGAGTAAGTTGAATGAGAATTTGAAGGGTCTCCCCATTGAAATACATGGGAAATTTTTGTTGAATAAAGTTGAATAAAATTAAAAATATAAATGTTAAAAATGAGAAAAATAGAAGCAATGTTGTCCAAAATAATAGGAATCTAACGATGTTTGAATGGTTTTTCTAAGTTGAACGGTTTTGAAGGAGTAGGCTTTCAAAAAACGTACGGAATACAGAATAAAATATAATAATAAAGATTAGAAGAACAATACTGTGAATGCTTTTCAAGCATTCACACTAATAATAACTAGAAAGTGCATTTTCTGAAGAAACTGCAGTGTGAATGCTTGAATCTGAATGTATGCACTGAAATGAATTAATTGCTGAATTTTGAGTTAAAAATATTGAATGAGATTTAAAAAAAACAACAAAAAAAAAACGAATTTAACCTGAAAACAAAGGTGCTGAACTGCTAAAAGCTGAAGGTTACACAGAAGAAGGAGTTGGAAAAAAACTGAAAATGTTTTAAATGTAAATTAGAAAACCCTAAGAAATGAGAAAAGAACATTTAGAGTCAGAAAACATCTGAATGAATATTAAAAGGTCATATTCTTTGAATCACTGAATGACTCAAATGTGATCCCTCCACTTTGATCCACACAGTTTAAAAAGTTTAAATGCCTGAGCTTTGAAAGATACGGTGTTGGAAAGAGAACAATAATGGCGACAATTTGAGGGTAAAATGATGGCTGTAACACTGTGGACACAGCAGCAGTTGAAAGAGAAGTGCTTAAGATGAATCTTGGTACAGTGGCAGGCAGAGCTCGTTAAGCAGGCAGGTGTGAGCCTGGTTGCTATAGTGACCGCACCCAATGGCTCCATACACACGTACACAGACATGCGCCTCACTTTTGCTGCTTAAAATGAACAGAAAAGTCAGGCCGAAACAAATCGTTCCCAAATGAAAAGTAAAAGTCGTATTGACAAAATTCTTTCACCGTGAGTGACAGCAATGTCTAGTCTACTGAATTCTCAGTTTTCATGCCTGTGGAGTTTATTATATGGACGTGGTGACAGTGTAAAGACACCATGCTCTTCTGATTTTCAAACGAACCTTCTGAGCCATTTTAACATTAGAGTCTATGGAAGAGTTGGAGGGAGGAGGCTGTGCATTGGTGACATTTACGAAAGAACCATAACACCTAGGACAATAGTAAACACATTGGATGAAAGAGGACAGCGATGGCTACGTTTTGAGGGTAAAATCATACCTGTAGAGCAAACGCTGCGGACACAGCAGCAGTTTTAAAAAATATTTTAAGATTAATTTTTTTGCTCCTCTCACTCTAGCAGTTGAGCTGTCTCACTCTAGCCCCAACATTCCGTCCCATACACACCCATTATAAACTTTGAAACGGGTGAAAAAACATCATGAAACTTAAACTGGAACTGAAGAAAAAGTATAATAGATATTGAAAAGATAAATACAAGTTGAATAGTTGAATGTCTTGTCTTCGTTTTAAAGTTTGAATGGTGGCTCTATGTCAATGTATGTGGAAGTAGATACAGTTTAAAGAGGAGGAAGTTGAATGAGAATTTGAAGGGTCTCCCCATTGAAATACATGGGAAATTTTTGTTGAAAAAAGTTGAATAAAATTAAAAATATAAATGTTTAAAATGAGAAAAATAGAAGCAGTCATGTCCAAAAGAATAGGAATCTAATGGTGTTTGAATGGTTTTTCTAAGTTGAACGGTTTTGAAGGAGATAGATTACAAAAAACGTACGGAATCCATAATAATAAAATATAATAAAATAGAATAAAGATTAGAAGAACAATACTGTGAATGCTTTTCAAGCATTCACACTAACTAGAAAGTGCATTTTCTGAAGAAACTGCAGTGTGAATGCTTGAATCTGAATGTATGCACTGAAATGAATTAATTGCTGAATATTAAGCTAAAAATTTTGAATGTTTAAATTTAGAGAAAATTTAGAGTCAGAAAACCTCTGAATGAATATTAAAAGTTCATATTCTTCTAATTGAAATGAACTTAAAAGATGAACAAACATTCTGGAGAAAATACAAACTTTAATATACAGCATAATGTTTTTCAGCCATATACACATGTGTATATCGTGTTTAATAGTATTACATACATCAATTTGTTTTGTATGTCATAGAAAATAACATAAAAATCTTAAGTCATATTTTACAGCTTCTTTCTGAAAAGGACTAGTAGAATAAATAAAAATAACAAAATTAAATAACTAAATAAAAAATAATAAGCAACATATGAAATACATGAAAATTCAACTTTTAAAACCACATTCCTGAACCTTTAAATTGTGTTGGTTTCTTAAAACATGGCTGAACAGCTGTTTCTATCGGTCTACTTAATCTTCTGATCTGTCTACATGTCTTTTTATTACTCATTCTTCTTTATGTTTTAATGTAAACAGAGTCCACACAGTGGTAAAAGAGAACTGTATTAGAGATTTTTGAGTAAACTCAAATGAAAGCCTAAGGTGGTGACACAGTTTAACACATGCAAATAATCAAATAAAAACATTAGTCCTTTTTGTGAACATGGATAAATAAGTATCAATAGTTTACAGCATTGTTCAGCCATGCCGCTAAATGCTTTTTTTACACATTGTTTTAACCTGGGCTCAGACACGAAGCATTATTATAAATTATAAGTAAATATTATACACAAGGCTTTATCTATCTAAACTCTAAGGACACAAATACGAAAAAAACTATACTTACCAGCTGATACCCCACACTACACACTAGGTGTGCCATGTGACCTGAAACTTTGGTACAAGATCATCATAATCATTCTGTTAACACTGTTTTTTAACACTGTTTGTGTTGCTGTTCAGCAGTTTAAAATGTTTTAGATTGGATTACATGGAATGAATTTGAATTTTCTTGGGGGGTTTTGTGTGTGTTTTGTTCTTAGCAGATTTTTTCTTCCATACTGTTGAATACCAGTTACCACATTTCTGGTCATATGACATCCCGAGTGCCCACTTAAAAAAATCCCCACAGTTAATTCAACATTAAAACAAAATAAAAATATGTTAAATAAATAAAGGTTTGCTCTGTGATGAAATATTAAATAAGCATACATTGTACAGAGCACTAACAATGAAAACAATCCTTTAGCCTGTTGATCAGAGAGAGGCCGTCATTGTATCCATTTAAAACCTGTAATCACAGAGCACAACGTTTCTGTGAAACTATGAAGTCCCATATGATCCTCATCATGTCCAGTGACTTCAGAGTGGATCCTCCCTGTCATCCGGCCAGTGTTTGATGTGTGGCAAGCAGCACAGAAGCAGGATAGCTGAGGACTTTAAAAGAAGAGCAGAAAATAGCAACATATGTAGTTGTAAATGTAAATATCAGTGATACTTGTCTTATCAAAGGGAATAAAATAATGAAAATGTTAACTTACACACTCATTTAGGGAGGATCTTGACACTGCACAGAGGAGGCACAGTCAGTCTGACAATGATGGTGATCTCCAGGGATGTTTTCCTGCAGCAACATTCTTGCCAACTGGCCGTATGATCCAGAGTAGTTGGTTTGTAATAAACAGAAAGGTGTATATGTTAGGTAGTGTGCACTCAGAGCTGGTCCTAAGAAACAAACACATCCTGTAATAAACTGAATACCTGTAGTAGTGCTGCTGCAAATATGAAGCCCTTCTATCATGTGTGGTTTCAAAGAAGGCTCAGTCACAGAAACTGTGCAGTCTGTTCAGTCCTGAGTGTCTCAGCTCTGAAGGGGATGAATCACAGAGGGAAACACCTGAGTACAGACATTACAATACACTCTAACACTCCTAAGGTCAAGTGAAAACACAATTTAAACAGTTTACAAAGAATGAATACATGTTTTCATGGAAATAATGTCATTAACCCTTTTTGTTGTTAGTAAATCTCACCGACTGCTTGTGGGACAAGCTAGAAGGAAGACTTATCACAGAATCTCTCCTGTGCTCCAGATGTGAAGTCTCACGCTCTGATCGTATGGCGATGAAGATGGTGATGATGAAGTTTCTCTGATCTGTGGCATTACAGTTTCTAGCTGCTATGTGCTTCACACTGTTGGATCTTACATGTGAAGCTTGGAGAAGACACAGGAGGACTGTGTCTCTCTTAAAAAGAAAAAAAAAGAAAAACAAAGGAAACCTAACAGGAATGGAACCCCCCCCCCTCAACTCCCACCGTAACCCCCCCCCCCCCCCCCCCCCCCCCACTCAACTCCCCAACCTCACACCATCCAATGTCTATAAAAATGTAGGGTATCAGCTGGTAACAGAAAGCAAGTGTAACATATGTACTACATATGTAACACTGCTGAAACATTTCTGGCCAGAAATGTGCAGTTATCAACCCAGACCCACCCTAATAAATGCACTGGCCGAAACATGATAAAAGCTCATAAAAATTTATGTTTCATAGAAAAATTTGTCCAAAAATATAATCGTATACTTTTGAAAAAGTTTAAAGTTTATAACAAACCAAATAATAACATTTTTGTAAATAGTATTTCAAAATAGAGGCACACATAAAGTGGCTTAACTGTCATTATTGCTGTAATTAGGTTTGTTTGTTTGTTTTTTTAAAAAGCAACCTTTAGTCGTTATTGTTCTCTCAGAAACAATGAAGAAGCTGTTGAACATTTATGTGTTGTGTAGGCAATCCTCTGGTCCACCCTCCCTCCCTCCCAGCCACAGTGAGACTGGGGCAGCCTGGCAGGATGTTGAAGCCTGGCTGCAGAGAGGATATGCCTACACTATTCATTTTAAACTGCTATATTTGATTTTTCTGACATTTATAGGTTACTGTTAGTGAATTTTAGATTTTCTGTAATAAATAAAATTGTCATCTTTTACTGATATCATTACTTAATTCATGTAATTGTATTTTATGTAAACAATTCAAACATTATACTGCAATGCAGGGCGTCAACTTTTAAATATCGCTCTACTTTCTTAAGTCATTCAAAAATATAGAAATTACTTACTGTATTCAAAGATCTAGATCATGAATCATCACAGGACAATACACAGTATACTGGGTCATGGTAACTATGGTATGTCTTCATGACTCCAAAATGGAGACATCGATCTGGCTGAGAAATGAAAATAAGGTCAAGCAGTGTGTTCTTCTCTGTGGTAGGGGCAGTGATGACCTGTGCGTATCCCCTAGACTCAAACAGCTCCAGGATTGGTTTGTTTGCACTGGATAAAACATTCTCATTAAAATCACCACAAACTATGATGGGATGACAGTCCATGATCTCCAATGAGTCTAATAGGCTTACCAGGTTTTTCAGGAATGGCCTCAGAGTGTAGTCTGGAGGTCTGTACACAACTGCAATCAGAGCACTGACTGGTGCTTCAACCTTTAAAGCCAGAAATTCAAGGTCAGTTACATTATGGATGTACTGTTTTTCATGCACTTGAATGTCACTTTTCACATAAACAGCAACTCCACCACCACTTCTGTTAGCCATCTGGGGAAAGTTTGTGTAGGACAGGTGTCTGTTGCGTTTGAACAAATTATAATTTTCCAAGTGGAGACTCTCTGCGACAAAAGAGCCCCGCAGGTGTGTTTCTGTTAGGCACAAAACATCTGCTAGACACAATTCATGGTGACTTTTGATGTCATTAATGTGAGCTGGCAGTCCCTCTGTATTATGATGAACAATGGTGAAAACCTCTGACCTGCTGAGGGTTTGTCTCACGTGTAGAAGAGGCATCATGTCATCAAGGTTGGCTTGTCTCATGTTCTCAAGTGCTGCAGTGATTTCTGGGTTGGTGAATATTTTTTTCTCCTCCATATCAAGAAGATACAGTCCACTGAGAGACGTCACTCTACTGACAGCTACGTAGGCCATGCCGGGCTCAAAAATGCTCTTAAGAGAGACAACAGCTGATGTGGTTGTCATACCCTGTACCTTATGTATTGTACATGCAAAGGCCAGCTTCACTGGGAACTGTCTTCGTACCACTCCTTTCTGCTTCAGATTCTCCTCTGCTCTCTCAATGTACACCATGTCGTCTGCTGGTGTGCGGTTATTCTTTCCAGATGTCTCATTATCCATTTTAAGTCCAAGCTTGATGATGTGTTGGTCGTTTTCAGAGTAAACTACTCTAAGTAGTATTCCAAAAGCTCCATTAACCAAACCATTTTGTATGTCAATGTTTCTGGTGAGCATGACACGAGCTCCTTCTGCAACTTTCAGTGTGTCTGGTAACTCGTTTTTACCTCCTTTGAATGGTCTGTCTTGAAGTGCCATTCTGCCAGTTCTAGGATCCTTTCTAAAATCATCTGCATGGATGTCAATGATATGAGTGTGGAGCAGAGCCAGTGTTGAAGAGTTGTGTGCATCCACTTCTTTATTAGTTGCAAAAATGTGCAACGCATCAGTCGGACAATGGGCTGGTTCAGTTATGGCCTGTAACAACAAATCTCTATCTGCTTCGCAAAGCTCATCCAACTTTCCTTTTACACGAATTCTGTTCAGCATCTCAGCAAAGACAACATCATCTTTCTGACGCATAATCTCGGTCAGAGTGATCATCTGAAAATGCTCCCGCCACAGGTCGATCTCGGATGGGTCGTGCACACAGAGAGGTTTAGACTGTCGCACTGGGGGTAGCTGATAGAAGTCTCCAACAGCAATGACTGACATGCCTCCAAAGGGTCTCCGAGTCCCTTTGATCTGTTTGAGTCTTGCATCTACATATGCAAAGAGATGTCTTGACACCATAGACACTTCGTCAATGACGATTATTTCAGCATTCAAAAGTTCTGATCTGACTTCATCCAGCTGATTGCCAAGTCCCTGAATGGGAGGTTTTAAGCTTCTCGGGAGCTTGAGTAGAGAATGCAGTGTTGTTCCAGAAATGTTAAATGCTGCAGTCCCAGTGAAAGCAGTTAACAGGACAGTGGGTTTTGATATGTCAACGTCGTCTGCATATCTGGGCACTTTGCTCAGTATCTTAGATGCTTCTGAGTAGATGCATTTGATAAGATGTGATTTTCCTGTTCCAGCACCACCATTAATATAAAAGAAAAACTGCTCTGGATTTAGAGCACAGACTCTTTTAATGCACCAGTCTCTAACTGCATAAAATATGCAGGCTTGCTTCTTATTCAGATTCTGAAACATCTGACGTAACAATGTGG